>NW_027645697.1:50000-54558 GCF_949357685.1 Gobio gobio | reverse complement strand
CCAAAATTAATGTGGATAGATAGATAGATAGATAGATAGATAGATAGATAGATAGATAGATAGATAGATAGATAGATAGATAGATAGATAGATAGATGACAGATAGATAGATAGATAGATAGATAGATAGATAGATAGATAGATAGATAGATAGATAGATAGATAGATAGATAGATAGATAGATAGATAGATAGATAGATAGATGACAGATAGATAGATAGATAGATAGATAGATAGATAGATAGATAGATAGATAGATAGATAGATAGATAGATAGATAGATAGATAGATAGATAGTAATGTTAATTGGATGGATGGATGGATGGATGGATGGATGGATGGATGGATGGATGGATGGATGGATGGATGGATGGATGGATGGATGGATGGATGGATGGATGGATGGATACCAAAACTAATGTCGATGGATGGATACCAAAATTAATATAGATAGATAGATAGATAGATAGATAGATAGATAGATAGATAGATAGATAGATAGATAGATAGAAAGATAGATGATAGATAGATAGATAGATAGATAGATAGATAGATAGATAGATAGATAGATAGATAGATAGATAGATAGATAGATAGATAGATAGATAGATAGATAGTAATGTTAATTGGATGGATGGATGGATGGATGGATGGATGGATGGATGGATGGATGGATGGATGGATGGATGGATGGATGGATGGCTGGCTGGATGGCTGGATGGATGGATGGATGGATGGATGGATGGATACCAAAACTAATGTCGATGGATGGATACCAAAATTAATATAGATAGATAGATAGATAGATAGATAGATAGATAGATAGATAGATAGATAGATAGATAGATAGATAGATAGATAGATAGATAGATAGATAGATAGATAGATAGATAGATAGATAGATAGTAATGTTAATTGGATGAATGGATGGATGGATGGATGGATGGATGGATGGATGGATGGATGGATGGATGGATGGATGGATGGATGGATGGATGGATGGATGGATGGATGGATGGATGGATGGATACCAAAACTAATGTCGATGGATGGATACCAAAATTAATATAGATAGATAGATAGATAGATAGATAGATAGATAGATAGATAGATAGATAGATAGATAGATAGATAGATAGATAGATAGATAGATAGATAGATAGATAGATAGATAGATAGATAGATAGATAGATAGATAGATAGATGACAGAGAGTTGGCATTTACTGCCTTGGCTTCAAAACATCATCTTTCAATTAAAGTTTCAAGGACAATCAGAAATGCCTTACGGTTCATAATTTTATGCAGAACCATGTCGTAACAAGGAATAAAAACCTGGCCTGCTGTCCTTTATCACCTCTTATTGCAAGGCATTTGTTTGTCAGAGTCTCCTGAGTGCACATCCCCACATTACCAATGGAAACTGGCAAACTCTCTTTATTTCCCAGCCCTCATCGCTGCTTAATATGTCTGCTGATACCTGGAGGAGTCTGTGGTGCGCTACGCAGACCATTATTCACTCCTGTATGTAGCTTTGTGTGCTGCCTGGAGGAAATTGTACGATTCACAGAATCAACACACAATGTTTGTCAGTGAAAAATGAACTCACTGCATTGAACAAGGCCACTTTCACAGGGAAAATAAATGCTGGCCATACAGCATGTATCCATAGGGCCAATAGATCTGATAAAATATGGCTGGCAGAATTATATCCGTCTTGTTTCACAAGCACTGTTCATGGCCTCCACCACTCCATATTGTTATTCCTGGTTGAGGAGGATGTCCTGTCATTTTCCTGTCACCTTTAAAGTCGGGATTGAAGTGCTACAAGATTTATGAAATTAAATGACTATTTTAGCACTGGGACGGTTAAGGGCTGGGCAAACAGGACCTCCCAAAGACCTTCACCCTGTCAAGAACATGTCCCATAATCACTTATCTGTGAGGAGCGCTCTTTGATAGTGCTCTTAAGCTAATATAAATGATTAATAAATATATATAGTGTGCAAGTATTGCCACACCAATATCTATAATATCAGACATGATTGCATTGGGCCAATCAAGCATATCAATGGCAATCCAAGTGTGGGATTCAAAGGCCTCATCGTGATAGGTCAAGGTAAGATAAGTGCTGGCAGTGCTGCATTATATTCTCCATCTTAAACTGATGTGACTGTGGCCAGTGTTCTGCAATCCTGTTGCATCACAGGGAACAGTGAGTTCTGAATATGGTTGCCATGGAAATATTGTTGACTGTTATTCTTTGAGTTGGCACATCCAGAACCACCAATCTCAAACAATCTCTGCTTTCTCTTGAAAGTCTGAGTGTTGGTGCTTTCTCTTGGTCCAAAATTGGTAATGTGGATGGATGGATTGATAGATGGATGGATGGACAGACAGACAGACAAATGCATGGATGGATACCAAAAGTAATGTGGATGGATGAATGGATGGATACCAAAAGTAATGTGGATGGATGGATACCAAAAGTAATGTAGATGGATGGATGAATGTATGGATACCAAGAGTAATGTGGATGGATACAAAAAGTAATGTGGATGGATGAGTGGATGGATGGATAACAAAAGTAATGTGGATGGATGGATACCAAAAGTAATGTAGATGGATGGATGAATGTATGGATACCAAGAGTAATGTGGATGGATACAAAACGTAATGTGGATGGATGAGTGGATGGATGGATAACAAAAGTAATGTAGATGGATGGATGTATACCAAAAGTAATGTGGAAGGATGAGTGGATGGATGGATAACAAAAGTAATGTGGATGGATGGATGTATGCCAAAAGTAATGTGGATGGATGGATGGATGCCAAAGGTAATGTGGATGGATGAGTGGATCCACATTACTTCATCTTTCACAGTGGATGGATGGATGGATAACAAAAGTAATGTGGATAGACGGATGTATGCCAAAAGTAATGTGGATGGATGTATGTATGCCAAAAGTAATGTGGATGGATGAGTGGATGGATGTATACCAAAAGTAATGTGGAAGGATGAGTGGATGGATGGATGGATGGATAACAAAAGTAATGTGGATGGATGGGTGTATACCAAAAGTAATGTGGATGGATAGATGGATGGAAAACAAAAGTAATGTGGATGGATGGATGTATACTAAAAGTAATGTGGATGGATGAGTGGATGGATTGATACCAAAAGTAATGTGGATGGATTAATGGATGGATACCAAAAGTAATGTGGATGGATAAGTGGATGAATACCAAAAGTAATGTGGATGGATGAGTGGATGAGTGGATGGATACCAAGAGTAATGTGGATGGATGAGTGGATGGATACCAAGAGTAATGTGGATGGATGAGTGGATGGATACCAAGAGTAATGTGGATGGATGAGTTGATGGATACCAAGAGTAATGTGGATGGATGAGTGGATGGATGGATGGATGGATAACAAAAGTAATGTGGAAGGATGAGTGGATGGATGGATGGATGATGGATAACAAAAGTAATGTGGATGGATGAGTGGATGGATACCAAAAATAATGTGGATGGATGAGTGGATGGATACCAAAAATAATGTGGATGGATGAGTGGATGGATACCAAAAATAATATGGATGGATGAGTGAATGAATGGATTAATACCAAAAGTAATGTGGATGGATGGATGTATGCTAAAAGTAAGAAAGGAAGAAGGTGAGGAAAGAATAAGTTCTAAGAGAGAGAAATTATGAAATCCTAAGCAATCTATGCATTTATGAAACATGACCTGAAGAAACCATTGATCAGTAATTTAACCTCCTATCGTTTCTTAGGCAGGGTTATTACATTTGATCTAATGCACCAGTTCAGCTCGAAATCAAGAGGCGTTACTTGCGTTTGTGTTTCACGTGTCGTCTGACAAGGGGGATTCCCTTTTCATGGCTGGACAGGGGTTTTCCCGGATCTTTTATTCGCTGAAGGTCTGGTTGACGTCTGGGGAAGCCAATCACGTGGCGTGTTGGCGGCTGGATGAAAGTCTTGTGGGCGTTGTTTGAAGTTGGAGCGCGCTGTTAGAAACTCGTTGTTGAGAGACTTTTGCGGCGAAACTTAACAGAACCCGAGACTTAATGGAAATAAAATAAACTTTAAGTAAAAGAAAGGAAAGTGAGAGAAAAGCAGATGGCTTGAATGAAATCGTTGTTAACCCATTTTCTCTTATGTTGGTCTGTCACGATCGTCAGACCGTCTCCTGGGAGCTCTCCGTTCAGAACTCACTCTGGTCATACTGCTAGGACTTAGCTCATCTCTGAACTGCGAACAGGCCGCGAACCAGCTCGAACCGAACTGGTTGTGACGTGAAAACTGAACTCTGCACTGAACTGGTCTGAACTGTACAGAACGCTTCTGAACACTTCGTGTTCTGAGATTAAACTCAAACATTTGCCCATCCCCTGGATGGGTTCTGGCCAATTAGGCTTCAGGGGTGACTGTGTCTCCACCCCTCCCACAAAATTGGGTTAACTATAGAATTTAGTTTCCTGCTCTTAAGCAGAGAGTAAATTTATACCTAATTTCTTACTATAAGGACATGA
>NW_027645697.1:20000-47500 GCF_949357685.1 Gobio gobio | reverse complement strand
TATATATATATATATATATATATATATATATATATATATATATATATATATATATATATATATATATATATATATATAAAAATACTGCTTATATATAAAAATACTGCTTATATATAAAAATACTGCTTATATAACGTTGGGCTGGAAACTGAAAATAATAATAATTAATACAAAATGTACATTTACTGGTAAATTATGAAATGTTGTACTTCTAGTGTTTACTTTCCTACTGTGTAACTTTGGCAATACTTTTGTTTTGGTCAGACTGCTCAGCGGACCTGTCCACAACTGCTTCAGACCAGATCAGCAACTCAAGTTCTGCAACTCCCATTCATCAACAGTTACACTCAGTCCATACACAGTGGGAGGACCCTGCCCGGCAAGATCATAATTACTGCAAGGCCGCCAGCAGAAAAGATGTGCAGGATAAGATGACTCAATGTGATGATATTGCCTACTTTTTGCTTCAATGTAACGCGGATGCTTTGCTCTACACTGGTCTAGATCTAGAAACATTTGACATTTTTGCATCAACACTGGAAGGACATGCCAGTAATTCATTTGCAATGCCTGTTCGAGATCAAGTTCTCATGACACTTATGAAATTAAAAACTAACCGTGTAATAGGTGATCTAAGCAGACAGTTTCATGTATCACTGAGCATGGCTAGCAAGATACTCTCATATTGGATCGACAAACTAGAGGAAGTTTTAAGACCTCTAATTCCATGGCTTCCAAGAGAAACTATTCGGGCAACCATGCCTGCAGCCTTCAAGAGGAATTTTCCCAGTACAACATGTATTATAGACTGCAGTGAGAGCCTTTTACAGAAACCCAAAAACCTTGATTCCAGAGGAGAAACATACAGTCATTATTATTCGCATAACACTGTGAAATACCTGGTAGCTGTTGCCCCATGTGGACTAATTATGTTCATTTCTGCAGCATATGGAGGACGATGCAGTGACAAATTTATCACTATGGACTCGGGCATATTGGACTACTTAATGCCTGGAGATGAGGTCATGGCAGATAGAGGCTTTACCATAAAAGACTTGCTGTTTGAGAGAAAGGTGAAGTTAGTAATGCCGTCTTTCACAAAAAAGCGTGGACAGCTAACAGAGGAACAGGTGACAAGTACTAGACGAATTGCACATGTGAGAATTCATGTTGAAAGAGCAATTCGCCGTTTGAAAGTTTACAAAATACTGTCCCAGGTTGTTCCAATCACTATGGCTCCTAAAATTGACAAGATTCTAAGAGTGTGCGCTGCTCTTGTTAATCTGAGGGAGGATCTTGTGCGAAATTGAAGAGCTAGTTTAATTTGCGGAAATAGCAACATTTTTATTGCCTACATTGTTTAAAATATCACTCAAAAACGAAACATTAAGTGCCATATTACATTGCATTTCAGAAAATGTTTTCTTTAAAAACAATTACCTCAAACTAAGGCATACATTAAACATACATAAACATTACCTTATGTTGTGCAACTAAACTTTCAGAACTACAAGTGTCAACCTGAGACTGATCTGTATATAGGCCTAACAAAGTTTAATGATTTAATGTGATCCATGTATATACAATAGTATTTACAGTATATAATGAACTGATGAAAATTAAATGATACCACAATGGCTAAAATGCTACAAAAAGTGTAGTGTATGTGAACATTTGTTGTTGTACAGCATGTAAATATGTATTTTTCAACTAAATTGGTATACTGTATATTAAACTACATTCAATGTTAACAACTTTTCAAATATGACGTGTGAATGTTTTCCTTTTTATATGCCACATGTGCAGATGTTCACTGAACCTTGTCCATTACCTCCATGTATCTTTTATTTAGCTTGAACCGTCCTGCAGCATATTCATCTACAAGCCGAGGTAGCATACGTGAGAAATAAAAACCTCTCAATCGCTTGACTTGCTCCCTCACAAATGCCTCATCATACTGCACTGTAAGGGAAACATGCTCTTTGGGTGTCCAGATCAAAAGGGTAGCAGATTTTAGACCTGTGCAAAACATTGTAAGCTGTATTTGCATGTAATATCCCCTACTGCCAGTTTTTTGCAATTGCAGCTCTCCATCTACTAGTTTGACATCACTGCATTTCTGAGTAAGCTGTACAGTAAGTGAGGGCTGGGTTGGCACTGGACATTTTACTTCCAGTAGCACACACGAGTCAATGACCCCATCAGGACTGGCAGAGAGCCATGGTTCTTGGACACTCACAACAGTGCCCCTATGAGTAATGCTCATGCCCTCTTCTTTTAGCTCTTGGCAAGCTTTACATTCATTTGCTTTTCCATAGTTAGTTGAATAGTTACCACGAAATGAGGGATATATGTGCTCACATAGAAATTTGTCACTGCTTGTGGTTGCATGGACGGGAACCTTTTTTGCAGAACTTGCTGTAAGTCTGATTTTTCTACAATTGTGCCACAAATCAGAGGCACTTTGTTCTCTGGTTTCTAATTCTAATTGAGCTGCTTGGGCATCACTAACTTCAACGTATGCCTGGTAGAATGCCTTGCATGAATTACAGCTAAGCTCGTTATTGTGTATCTGATGTGGCTGAAGAAATTTGTCATGAACTGCACTGTAAGCGCTAGGTTGTTCTGCTGATGGTGAGGCATTATAACACTTCCCAATTAAAGTGTTCTTTAGGACAAAAAGTGGTTGGAGGGGGGCTTTGTCCACACTGTCTCTGAAATCTTTGTGTGACATATGATGTGGTGTATTTGGGAGTGGTTGACTGGCTACAGCCCTACAGTTAACACTGTATTGCTGTTCTGCCTTGTGGTGCCTGAAGTTAATCTGACTCAGACGTTTAGGCTCAATGTTCTTTGATGTCCCTGCATTCCACCTGCGCTGCTCATCTGTACATGCAAGCCCTGTCTTTCCACCAATCACTGCATTTTGCACCTGCAATAATGGCATCATTGTCAATACTGTCTTGGTTATTTATTCACTTACTATTAACATTGCTATTATTAATAGTAATGTTAATAACAAAGACAGTAAGCATGAACATAAGTATATTAAATTACAAGTGTAAAAGTAAATTTTGTCAAGTGCTGTGCATATGTAGTTTTTTTTTTATTTTTACCTTCCATAGAATAGCTGCTGCATGGCTACATGACTTCCCTAACCCGGCAATGCAAGAGCAGCCGACTGTCTCAATGACTCCACTTTCCCTCAGCATTACCCATGCTGTATGTTTAGCTTTATTGACACTCTGACTGGGCTCTACTGCTGCCTTCAAAAATATAAAACCGCTGTGTTTCTTCAACAATACTGTACCTATTTTGTTACTATGCAAGTAAGTATATGCTTCTGTGCTTTTGTAATTACGCAATTCTTCGCCGTCAACACCTTCAGAAAATAAAAGGTAGTTAACAACGTCGATGTAGCTAACATCGGGCCATTGCTTCATGTCATCTAACCAGTCCGTCAGACGGGATGGATGAGGGACTGTTACAGTACTGTCGTCACGACTTGTTAAATCATCCATAGTGTGTATCCATCTCCGTTTTTTGTCCATTTGTGCGTCATCCATGGAGAAACACCGGCGTTTACAGCAAACAAGATAGCGAGCTACAAGCTATCAAACGTACACAAGCTTCGAACCGGAAAAGGACAACCGACTTCCGGTTCAAACCCGCTATGAATCATGGGTAATTTCGCTAACCAGGAAAAAGGTGGATAGAGGTGATCACACTTGCTGATGGTCAGTTAATCAAAGGCATTTGATCATCAGCATCTGACTGATACTTACCCTCTTAATTCCTGTGGAAGCAGTAAAGGTGTACTTGGTTTGTCACACGAGGCTTCTCCATCTTTTGGCCTAGTTTTTGTTAAATAAATAATGTCACAGCGTAATATGCCATGTGTTGTTGTTCATCTGAGGTTGTTTTCACCTCATTTTAAGACCTGCCAAGGACCAGATGATTTTTATGATGTTCTAATATATAAAAACATAGAATTCAAAAGGGTGCACTTTCTTTTTCACATGACTATATATCTTTTTATTATTATTTTTTGTCAGCATAACATAATCAAAGCAGTATTTAGTATTTAACGAGGCAAGTTTTATATATCCATTTAAATAACAGCCTTTTGTGATAATGACTAAGTGAGCTAAGGAATCGGTCACAGAAGCGACACATTTCTCTAAAGGACTTCAGAGTGCAGAGATGAGGGGCTTCGATTCATAATTCAAAAGTATATAAATGGACATTGCAGTAATTGTTCAAATGTTATAAATAAAATCAACTCTGCTGTTTTCCACATGAAAATGCAGGGCGATCACCGGCAGTCGAGTTAACTTGCCATTTTGCTTAATTCATTACAAAACTGTATATTATATCAGGATTTTAACCCGGACCCCATGCATGCTTTATAATAACACACTAGACTGTAATTGTAATGTAAGAATTTGTTTATGCACTATTAGTAATAGAGAGTGACGTGTGTCTGTACGTGACATGTAAATACAGGAAATACTGCAGATAGAGCTCCGTCACGGATAGCACAGTGTCCATGTTGTTTTGCTGTTCAAGAGTTGAAAGGGCAGAAATGAATCAGTTCACGGTCGCTTCATCTTTATGAGCCATTCTGACATTACATTGAGTATCATTATTCACAGCACAGGAAGAAGAGCCAGAACTGTTACTGGTGCTCCTAAAACACTAGTGATGTTCCTATATCTACTCTGGCAGTTCATGATTTTGAACACAGCTTTGAAGTGTTTACTAAAGAGCTGATGAGATGCATCAGTGAGTTTGATTAGGAAGAGTTCACAAATGTTGGTGTGTCTCCATGAACAGGGTTGGGAAATACTGAGTTACAGCATCGTCTCCTGCAGTACATGAGCCTGTCCAGCAGAGGAAGACACACACACACACACACACACACACACACACACACACACACACACACACACACACACACACACACACACACACACACACACACACACACACACACAGTGTCTGAGGCGTCTGACTCTACTTTCTAGTGAAGAGTTTTCTCCCCATGCTAATCAAACACACTAACCTGCAGATGTTCAGGGTCAGTTGTGAACCCCTGAACATCTGCAGGAGCGGATTTTGTGATTTGGGGGCCCCAAGCAAATAGGAATGGGGCCCTATGTTGTGATGATTGCTGACCATAGTACATTGTACATTGTACATGTTATAAATAATTGCTTTCGTCATGTTGTAGATCCCTTGTTCACATGTAAACGGGTTATAACAGTATTAGAGTAGGTTGGACACTAGGTGGTCATTTGTGGTAATCAGAGGTGGAAAGAGTAACAAAATATTCTACTCAAGTAAAGTACTATTACTTCAATTCAATTTTACTTAAGTAGAAGTAAAAGTACTTGTCCAAAAATCTACTCAAGTAAAAGTAAAAAGTAGTTCATTTAAAATGTACTCAGAGTAAAAGTTACTGAGTTACTTTTTTTAACAGCGGGGTGGGGAATCTCCCGTGTAGGGTTGTAATAGAATGATGTTTCACAGCATCACAGTATTAATGATTTAATAAATAAACTGTATTATTAAATTATGGTTATTATTATCACCAGTTAAAATGGCATTAAATTAATGAAAACTGATTATTTATTTTTTTGGTTGAACAAATGCTTTATTATAACAAACATGAAACCATTTTTTTTTATTTATTAAAATTTAAATAAAACATGTCTAATGAACTAAATAAATTATTATGAATTAGATTAACAACTTTAAAAATAATAGAGTCCTAAGAAATTTTTCTTTTTATGATTTAATACAAATATATTACCAAAACGGTGGTAATCAAATACTTGTCCTTTCATTTTTTGGGCAAAGCGCTGCTGTTTTACTAAATTAAACCATGGATTTAAAAATATATTCTTAAATAATGTTTAAATTATGTAAAATTTTTATTGTTGCTATTATTATTATTATTATTTTGACAAGTATTCTATAGGCCTACAATAGTAATATATTTCTTTCACAATTTCATCTAGTTAAACCGTTTATTTTGATGAGTTTTAGGGCCCGTCCTCGTATATATCACTGTATGCGTATACATTTTTTATCGTATTGGCGTTTCGTCCACACGGATCCGGCGTTTTGGGAGACTGAAACCGCTATTTTTTGAAACCGGGTCCTAAAGTGGATAAATCTGAAAACGACATCCTGACCCTTGCAGTTTCGTGTATACAACCAATCCGTATATTTTGTGAAACGATGATGTCATCACACCACGTCCTGCGCGGGGATACAACTACGGGCACTGGGCACGCGCACATCAATACTGCATTGTTTAATTACTGTATTTGCATTATTGTAAGGGTATGTTTAGGGTTGGGGTAGGTGTATGTGTTAATAAAACACATCTGGTAAGTAGCAAATTTATTTATTGTTATTTTGTTGTGAGATTTTACCTCACCTCCGACTGTTGCCGTACCCCTTCTAGCCACAACTCTTCTTCTCCGTTTTTTGTGTATTTCTGTGGCAGAATTACAGTGCCACATACTGGCCTGGCATGAGTACTACATCGTTCCCTTTCGTTCAGTCACTACGACGTACGTTAGTGACTAACGAATGGGGGTTTCGCTTAGAAGCCAATTATCTTCGAGTATTCAACAGCGCTCAATGGCAGTGCCAATGCCATGGGCATGCGGACTTTGCATGCGTAACTCCGCCCCACCTCGTGGGTATATAAGGAAGTACGCTGGCAACATCGCATTATGTTTCTGCTTTGGAGCCAAGAGGATCTCTTCACTCCTTCAAGCCTGATCTGAGTCTTCGACAGCTTTTCGAGACGAACAGCTTTCCAGAGGCGTTGGTGTTACGGCGCGTTCCAGTGATCATCATACTGCCTGCCTGCTGATCTGCGCAGTGGTCCGCTAGACAGCTGGTGTGTGGTCCCTGGGCGCTTCGGCGTTCTCTGCGAGGCTTCCTCTCCTAAAAGAGCTTACACGTGACGCGTCCTTTTCAGGATGTCTCGTCCGTGTACTTCTGGGTGTGGTCGGTCGTTATCTCCCTCTGATGGGCACACACACTGCCTGGTATGTTTGGGCTTTCAACATGCCCAGGCAGCGTTTGTGGATGAGTCATGTTCCCACTGCGGGAACATGACCATCGCGGTGTTGCGGTCAAGACTCCATGACCTTCGTACAGAAGTGAGAGTCCCCTCTACCACACCCCGATCTACTGTGTCCCAGAGGCCCAGTACTTCGGCTGGTGGTCAGGGTGACCTGACGGTTACGGTGTGGAACAAAGCCCCGACGCTCATGCCTCGGGCCACACCCCCGTCTTGCACACTGCAACCCGCGAGTGTTCAGACGCAGATCGCGGGGCCGGCTCCGGCCCCCCCGCGTGTCTCGTTTGGCGCTCCAGAGGAAGATGCGATGTCGATCACCGCATCACAAGGTGGGCTCGAGTCCTCTGAGGATGATGACTCGGCTGTGCTGCCGCCTTCGGGCGCGACAGCATTGCCCGAGTCGGACCCAGAGCTGACAGCCATGTTGTCTCGGGCAGCCGGGAGCCTAGGGATAGAGTGGAACCCTCCACCCTGTCCCGAACGCTCAAGGCTCGATGATTGGTTTTTGGGAGCCCGCGCTGACAGCAGTCAGTCCCCGCCCCCAATACCTTTCTTTCCCGAGCTGCATGAGGAACTCGCGCGGTCCTGGAAGTCCCCGTTGTCTTCCCGTGACCGTTCGGCGACTTCCTCCGCCTTCTCCGTCCTCGATGGGGCGGCAGCTAAAGGGTACACTGGGGTCCCTCCAGTTGAACGTTCTGTTGCGATGCAACTGTGTCCTCAGAGCGCTTCAACCTGGCGTGGCGATCCTAAGCACCCCTCCAAAGCCTGTCGATTCACATCAACCTTGGTGGCGAAATCGCACAGAGCCGCGGGGCAGGTTGCCGCTTCGCTGCATGCCATGGCGATCCTCCAGGTCTACCAGGCCAGGATCCTCAAGGACATGCACGAGGCCGGAGTTGATCCGGGGCTCTTAAATGAGCTGCGTGCCACCACCGACCTCGATCTCCGGGCGACGAAGGTGACCGCACGCTCCCTGGGTCAAGTGATGTCCACAAATGTGGTCCAGGAGCGTCACCTTTGGCTGAACCTGGCTGATATGCGGGACACCGAGCGGACCCGGTTCCTCGATGCCCCCATATCCCAGGCCGGCCTCTTCGGCGGGGCGGTTGAGGACTTTGCCCAACAGTTCTCAATCGCCCAGAAGCAGACTGAGGCTATCAAACACGTACTGCCCCGGCGGCCAGCTGCTGCTTCCACCCAGCCGCCGGCACAGTCGCCTCAGTCTGCTCCACGCCGAGGACGCCCTCCTAAGGCTCCCGCCCCTCCCACCCGGTCCAAGCAGCAGCCTTCACCCGGGCCGGGTCGCGGAGGAAGCCGTAGAAAGGCGTCCAAGTCCCCTCAGGCCGCCCCGCGCCCCGCTAAACGCCAGGCCAAGCGGCGCTCCTGAGACGGACGGCTCAGGGATGGGAAATTCTTTCGAGGAGATGGTAGCAGGACCACTCCTTCCCCCGGTGGAGGGCCGGGGGAGAATCCTTTGTTCAGCTGCTGGCCCCCGGGTCAGCAGCACCCTATTTTGGTCAAAGAAAGAATTAACACTCCCATCCCTGAGCCCACAGAGTCCGGTGATGACGGTGCGCGCCACCCACGGGTCCCGCCACTCGCATCCCACTCTGTCGCCAGCCTCCTGGCAGAGCAGACCCCAGTGGAACGTGCATCCTTCCCTGGTCTCCTCTGTCAGGACGCAGCTGTCAACCGTGCCCCCGCACCGGGACGCCCCACAGCCTCCCTTGTCCGGGCCGGTGACGCTGCATCGCTGCAAGCCCACACCGGGTACGTCTGTACTCCGTATGACCCCGCTGGTGCAGTTTCTGGATGTCTGGGAGGATCTCTTTTCTCTGTATGGATATCGACTCGGTCGCCATGTGCGCGCAGCTTTCGAGCGCGCGCGCGCAGTCTCTGCTGACTTCCCTTCGACAAATCGAGGGCAAGAGTGCGGTTCCACTGAAACTATTTCAGAGGCTCCTGGGGCATATGGCATCTGCAGCCGCGGTAACGCCGCTCGGATTGCTTCATATGAGACCGCTTCAGCACTGGCTACGCGATCGAGTCCCGAGATGGGCATGGCGGTCTGGCACGCTCCGGGTACAAGTGACTCGGGCCTGCTTACAGACACTCACCCCGTGGTCGAACCTCAGTTTTCTACGGACCGGAGTGTCCTTAGAACGAGCTTCCAGGCATGTTGTTGTGACAACAGATGCATCATCCACGGGCTGGGGTGCCATTTGCAATGGACAAGCAGCCGTGGGCTCCTGGACAGGACCCCAGCGCCTTCTGCATGTCAATTGCCTCGAGTTACTGGCAGTACGGTTCGCCCTGCACCGCTTCCGAGCGTTGCTGAGGGGTCAACATGTACTAGTCAGGACAGACAACACGGCCGTAGTAGCGTACATCAACCACCAGGGCGGTCTACGCTCCCACCGTATGTCTCAACTCGCCCGCCATCTCGTTTTGTGGAGTCAGAAGCGCCTGAGGTCCCTTCGTGCTGTCCACATCCCGGGAGACCTGAACTGTGCAGCCGACGAGCTCTCACGGATTCAGCCTCTCCCCGGAGAGTGGAGACTCCACCCCCAGACGGTCCAGCTGATATGGGAACGGTTCGGCGACGCACAGGTAGATCTGTTTGCCTCCCAGGACTCTTCCCATTGCTCCCTGTATTATTCCCTGACCGAGGGCACCCTCGGCACGGATGCACTGGCGCACAGCTGTCCGTCAGGGCTACGCAAGTATGCGTTTCCCCCAGTGAGCCTTCTTGCACGGGTACTGTGCAAGATCAGGGAGGACAAGGAGCAGGTCATGTTGGTCGCCCCGTATTGGCACGGCCAGACCTGGTTCCCAGAACTTTTACTCCTTGCGACAGCCCCTCCCTGGCCTATTCCTCTGAGACCGGACCTCCTCACTCAGAGACGGGGCACCTTTTGGCACCCGCGTCCAGCGCTCTGGAAGCTCCACGTGTGGCTTCTGGACGGGACGCGGCAGGTTTGAGTAGCCTTCCACCTGCGGTGGTTGCTACCATCACTTCCGCTAGAGCTGAGTCTACGCGGCGCCTCTATGCGTTGAAGTGGAACCTCTTCGTCACATGGTGCTCTTCCCGCCAAGAAGACCCCTGGAAATGCCCGATCGGGTCCGTGCTATCGTTTCTCCAGGAGGGGGTGGAGCGAAGGCTGTCTCCCTCCACCCTTAAAGTATATGTGGCCGCAATATCTGCCTACCACGATCTCCAGGGGGACAAAAAGGTAAGTCAGCACGACCTGATCATCAGGTTCCTGAGGGGGGCGAGGAGACTGAATCCTCCTCGCTCTCCTCTCGTTCCCTCTTGGGACCTCTCAGTAGTCTTAAGTGCTCTGCAGAGGCCTCCCTTTGAGCCTTTGCGGTCGGCCGAGATTAAGTTCTTGTCTATGAAGACGCTCTGCTGACCGCATTGGCCTCGCTTAAGAGGGTCGGGACCTGCAAGCATTTTCGGTTGACGAAGCGTGCCTTGAGTTCGGGCCGGCTAACTCTCACGTGATCCTGAGACCCCGGCCCGGATATGTGCCCAAGGTTCCTACCACTCCGTTCCGAGATCAGGTGATGAACCTGCAAGCGCTGCCTTTGGAGGAGGCAGACCCAGCCTTGGCATTGCTCTGTCCAGTACGCGCTCTCCGCGCCTACGTAGACATGACGCAGTGTTTCAGGACCTCAGACCAGCTCTTTGTCTGTTATGGTGGAGAGCGGAAGGGAAGTGCTCTCTCAAAGCAGAGGTTGTCTCACTGGATAGTGGACACCATTGTTTTGGCGTACCAGCAGCAAGGCCGACCATGTCCCCTTGGTGTGAGGGCACACTCCACCCGGAGTGTGGCCTCCTCTTGGGCTCTAGCGCATGGCGCCTCGCTAACAGACATCTGCAGAGCTGCAGGCTGGGCGACACCCAACACATTCGCCAGATTCTACAATCTCCGAGTGGAGCCAGTGTCCGACTATGTACTCGCCCCTACGGGTGGCCGGTAATGGGCCAGGCTCAGGTGTCTTCGCTTGCTCGCCATTCCACTCCCAGGACTGGATACGTGCGATATTTTCCTCAGGTGAGCTCCCCGAGAGCCCTGAGCTCCTCCAGCACTGCTTACGCCGACATCAGTTCAGTCTGCCCTTTCGAGCCCAGACCCTCATGTCCGGCCAGGTGCTCCGTGTGCATGGTTCCCTCCGGCGACCCCCACACGATTATTTCCACCGTAAGCCTCCTCAGTGAGCAGGTGTCTTTCCCTTGGCAAGTCCCTGCCACCCCTGGGGTTAAAAATCCACCTTCGGCTGGTACCCTAGTGATCTTCCATATGCAGCCCTCAGCGGGTCATATGTGTATTCTCTAAGTCCTCCCTACGGTAGGCATCTTGGCATTCTCTCACTGGGATATGCTTCCCAGTGTACCTTGGTATTCCTGTGATAAGTGGGAGTCCTTCGTCCGTACTAGTCTTACGACAGGGTACTCACACTTACGCAGGGCACTGGATGACAGCTGAGTGGCGTTGTTGTATTGGAACTCCCATTCGTTAGTCACTAACGTACGTCGTAGTGACTGAACGAAAGGGAACGTCTCGGTTACATATGTAACCCTCGTTCCCTGAGGAGGGAATGGAGACGTACGTTTCCTCTGCCACGTCAGCTGTGCTGCCTGGAACGCGGAGTTCAGTCTTGGCTCCTGCAGCAGTAACATAATGCGATGTTGCCAGCGTACTTCCTTATATACCCACGAGGTGGGGCGGAGTTACGCATGCAAATTCCGCATGCCCATGGCATTGGCACTGCCATTGGGCGCTGTTGAATACTCGAAGATAATTGGCTTCTAAGCGAAACCCCCATGCGTTAGTCACTAATAAAAAAAGTGATAGTGGACTATGCAAGTACAAATTATGAACACCTGTGTCTTGTTCCAGTAATGGGCACGGAGAGACCGTATAAAGCCACCTGGAAGAGGACATGCGGCAGTGAGAGACTGACTAGAGACTCCGGAAGCTACGGGAGACTGGAAAAGCTCTGGGGAGCATCTGAAGTGCTGTTGAGAATGTTTGAGTTTTTGTGAGCGCCAGTGGCATAGTACTGTGTTGTTGGATCGATTATTGAGGAAAATAAAGTTAACCTGAGTCTCCATCAAGCCAACCCTGTCTTCTTCCTTCCTTTCCTATACTGAGCCTTGCTACAATGAACCTCAAGAAATAATGTTTTCACCAACAAATGTGTTTTTTTGCAATGGCCAATTCTTAATATTTATATCCATGCAGTTGTAAATTTGTGGTTGTGCAAATACAAATATAGAAAGTGAACGAATGTTAGAATCAAACAATTATTATTGTGTCTTGTAATAAATCACATATTATTAATGGAAAAAATTAATGAATAACCCATGACATTACTATTGTTTTCAAAACATGTTTTTGTGCCAATGCTGTTACATTCAAGAAGATTTGAATATCAGAAAGGTTTAGAAGTTTAGTACAACATTTTATATCAGTAGTAAGTCATAATAATCAAATTAAATCAAAATAAATACTGATTTATTACTGTTTCTATGTTTATCACTGTATTTAGCACATGAAATGAGAGACATTCGTCTTACCTTGTAAGATGAAAGCACTTCACTGAAGGGTCTGAATGTGTGTTTGGTGTGTTTCTCTGAGTCTCTGCACACTAAACACACAGGCTGTTTGTCCTCCAGACAGAAGAGTTTGAGTTTCTCACTGTGTAAACTGCACATCTCCTCAGACTCTGATGAACGCCTCTCATTTCCCTCCTTTATCAATGAATCACACATGTTTTTTAATGCTAGAATAACTGGAGGATGATCTTTTGAGGATCTTCTCCTGCAGACGGGACACTCCTGGGTTTCCTTAGTTTTCCAGAACTGTTGTAGACACTCTTTACAAAAACTGTGACTACAGGACAGAATAACAGGAACCTTGAATATTTCACAGCAAATAGGACAAGAAAGCTCTTCCACAGATTTTGAATCCATTTCTTCGTCTTGTAAAAGATCCAATAATCTACAGTTTAATTTCACTTTCTGGTCTTTGGCTTGAAAAGTAAATAACCATTACAATCAAAATCTAATCTGGGTTCAACACTGACTCGATTTAGCTTTCAGTAAAAATGAAAGTCAGAAATAATGACTAGTCACTTCCTGATTTTGTAAGAGGGTGGAGCTTCTGAAGACCTTCCAGTTGCATAAACCACTAAAACTAATCATCTTTTTATGGCTGTTAATAACTTTTTAAATCAGTTACATAAAATATACATTGGCCTAATATGATACAAAAAAGATTGTCCCTTTATTAACTGCTAGAGGACCGTATTATAAGACACTGTCTTAACATAATGGCTTTGTTTATGCAACTGGAGACAGACTCAATGAACAGAATAAAGAAACAAATGAGATTTTTTTTAAAAAATACTATAAAACTAGTTTAATAAAATATATACTGGCCTTTTGGTTAGACTGAGATGGTCAGTGTGTGGAGGGAGTGGGGTCACAGATGGTATCAGGTGAATTCAGAACCGCATACTAGCTACTACTCTTACTATTTCTGCCATAGAAAGATACACTACATGTAGTATGAGTATAGTATATGATGTATGTATATAATTAAAATTTGTTCAGATGCTTTGCAAAGCGGTGCTGCCATGCTCTTTTTAAAGAGAAGATTATTTCTCCTGGTAACACTTCCAAGCGTGCCATACTGTTCTGGTAATTTTCTAATTGTACTATCATGAATTTTAAAGGCTAGTTCACACCACACATACAGAACACATTTGTTGGGTTTTGTTGGAATAGTCTGTCACCCCAGACGGCGTCTGTTGGCGTTGGTCAGGGTTTGTTTTCACCCGACTGAACATGTTCAATCAGAGTTTGTTGGTGTTTGTTGTCAGGGTTTGTTTTCACCCGACTGAACATGTTCAATCAGAGTTTGTTGGTGTTTGTTGTCAGGCTTTCCAACTCTCATGCATTTGGCATGAGACACATGCATTTGGCATGAGACACATGCTCTGTCTCATGCTCTCACACTGCCCAAATAAATCTCACGCCAAATTGCCAAACCTGCTTTTTATATGAAACAAAGTCTAAGCTTTTAATATATATATTTTTAAGTTTTAATACGAAATTCAAACAATAAATACCGTTTTGGCACACAGTTAAAGCCAGAGTGACATAACAGTTAAAGCCAGAGCTGTTGAAAACAGAGTATCGACATGCTTTCATCTCGCGGCGGCGCGCACGGTCAAGTGGTTTACAGAGCTCTAGATAGTTCTAAACAAACCAGTGCTGTCAATACATTTGAATAGACAACAGCTTCACTATACGGGTATTTGCAGCAATTTTGGTAAACACTACTGCACAGTGTGCATTGATTATTACATCAACCATATTTACAGTATAATTTTATTATGGATAGTTTTTTCATGCTAGAATAACTGGAGGATCACTTCTTGAGGATCTTCTCCTGCAGACGCGACACTCCTGGGTTTCCTTAGTTTTCCAGAACTGTTGTAGACACTACACCACAGTGTGCATTGATTATAACGTCAACCATATTTCATTTTTGTTTCATTTTATTATGGAGAGTGATGGAGATTGTTGACATATATGTTAATGTTTTTCTTGTATTTAGCCCTCGGGTATTGAGGGTTGACACACTCATACTCATTGGTGGTCAAATGTGACACCGTTACTATTTTTCAATTAAATAGCCTAACTGTTCTATATTTTAGTTCAATGGTATTAATTTAATATATTGAGGAGATCTTTTGGTACTGTCACAAACACCGGTCAGCCGGTCAGATTCCACTGTCAGCCACCGGAGGTCTCACTCACCTGAATACTGATGTTCATTCAGACTTCATTTCCCAAGCACCCACAGTCTGGGACTGATTACTGCACACCTGATCCTGATCACACTGACTATATATACCCTGGCCACACACACACTCATTGCGAAGTCTTGTTTGCCCTGGCTGCATTTCTGAGCATTTATTCCTTGTTGTTATCCTGCCTGTGTTTTGACACTGCCTTGAACTCCCGTTTCTGACGCTGTGTTGCCTGCCTTCTGATCTTTGTTTGCCTGGACCTTGTATACTGACTATTTGCTGCTCTGCCTGTGATATTGCTGTTCGCTCTGGTTTATCGACCCACGCCAGTTTATACTGTAGTGATGTGGAAATGAAGCCTCATGAAGCAGTGAGGCTTTACCCTGACTGTTTCGGGGAAAGATTCAAAGCTTCGAGAGTGTCAAGAACAGCGCCATCTGGTGCTTATTTAAAATAAAGCAGGCAGAAGTCTGTGGAAGAAGCTCTGTCAGATGAAGCAACCACAACACACTCCAGCGTTTCAATGCTATGTGTACAAATAAAAGCTTTATATGTTTGTGTTTAATGTGTCCTGTAAATACATTAATTTACCCATTAAAGTGTGTCAATAAAATATAATATGAGCTTATATGATTCAATAAGATGTAACGTAGGCCTATTCTCTCTCCACACACACACACACACACACAAAATAAGGACATTGTGTGATAGGATCATCTGTAATTAAATGTGCTTATGACACTTGGCAGTGATAGTGCTTGTGTAACAGTAGGAATGACAGTAAGGCAAATATTTTACCAAAATACAAAGACACAACTCCAACAAACAAAAAATAATAAATAGTGACAAATAAATGTTTATCTAAATGTAATATATTATTTAACTTTCAAAGTACAGCATTCTCCTCACAAAACCATCAACCAGACTGAGGCAACAGGACTTGTTAAGTAAGATCTGGGGGTTCGAAGCTTCTGACACGCAAAGTGAAACACGCACGTGATTGGACAGAAAGTGAGGCTTCATTTGTCATCGGTCACGTGACTCTAGGAAAACAATACACACCCCGATACGGAGCTTCACTACAAAATGTGTCGCATGCGCAATACGCGCATCGACGCTTCAGTGTCATACGTAACATCACTATTATACTGTGAGTTTGAGCTGTTTTAAAAAACTGCACATGGATCCCAATCTACCCAAGTCCTCATGACAGAAGACTTTGCCAACTACCGATCCAGCGGTTTTCATGCACTTCTCTAATGAACTCTCAGCTCAAGCAAATCAACTGGGGGCTCACTAACAGCAGCTCAGTCGTCTGACAGCCATGACGGAGGAACTGGTCAAGACGGTTCAAAGCCTCCATCAACCTCAGTCGGCATCAAATGCTCCAGTGCTTCAGCCAAGCCAGGTATCTCAACCAACACCTGTTACCACGCTGACAAGCAACCCCCGCTTGGCGTTTCCCGAGAAGTTTGACGGCACTCCAACCAAGTGTAAGGGCTTTCTAATGCAGTGCTCTATTTTCCTGGCTCAACAACCTGCTCTGTACTCGACTGACACTGGCAAGATCTCACTGGTGTGCATTCTTCTCAAGGGCAAGGCACTCGAATGGGCAACGGCAGTCTGGGACAACCAAATCCTCGAGCGACTCACTTACACAAACTTCATCCAACAACTGCGCACAGTGTTCGAACATGCCGAAGGAGGACTGCGGAATGCTGTTGAACAGTTGCTCGCACTTCAATAAGGAAAAGGTACGGCCACTGAATTTGCTCTCACTTGTCGCACTCTTGTGCTAGATGGACGCCCCCTGTGGACTGGTCACGTGCAATACACCACCACCAAACTAAACCTGCAAGTGAGCGCTCCACACACCGAACTCATCCGCCTGAATATCATTCATTCTCCACATAACCCCGTCATTCGTATCGACAACTTCATCCGCTCCCGAAGAAATCATTGAGTCTGTAGTAACCTTCAACTCACCTATCCACCCAACACCAGTGAGGATCCCATGCAAATCGGACGTACTCACCTTCCACTGAAGAATCCTTTGGCAGTGGCCGCGCTAGATGGACGCCCCTTGGGGACTGGCCAGGTGCAATACACCACCACCGAACTAAACCTGCAAGTGGGCGCTCTACACACCGAACTCATCCACCTGTACGTCATTCATTCTCCACATAACCCGTCATTCTGGGCTTCCCCTGGCTGCAGGACCACAATCCGCAAATTTCCTGGCAAGACAAACAGATCACTCGATGGGACTCCACTTGTCATTCCCGATGCCTACGCTCAACCAAACTACTGCCAATAAGAACCACCGTCATGAACAACACCGTCAACACCACACCGGGGGTGCCTCCTGAGTATTCAGACCTCAACGAGGCATTCAGTAAGACCAAGGCATCACAACTACCACCACATCGCAACAACGACTGCGCCATAGACCTCCTACCGGTCACCACGCCACCTAGAGGATGCATCCTTCCATTGTCTGAACCCCAAGATCAAGCGATGAAAGAATACATCAAAGAGGAGCTGGCTAAGGGGTTTATTCGACCATCCACCTCACCTGCAGCAGCCGGGTTCTTCTTTGTGGGAAAGAAAGATGGAGGTATTTGTCCCTGCATTGATTATCGTGGCCTAAACAAAATCACAATCAAGTTCAGATACCCGCTATCTCTGGTCCGTGCTGCCCTGGAACAACTAAGGACTGCCAAGGTTTTCACCAAGCTTGACCTCCGATCTGCCTATAACCTCATTCGCATTCGGGAAAGGGATGAATGGAACACTGCCTTTTCCACAAGCAACGGGCACTATGAATATGTTGTCATGCCCGTGCTGTCCAATAGTCCTTCCATGTTTCAATCGTTCATCTATGACATCTTCAGAGACATGCTAAACCAATGTTTGGTGTTATACATCGACGACATACTCATTTACTCCAACACCATGGAGGAACATATCCAACAGGTCTGTACAGTCTTGCAACGTCTCATTGACCACCAGTTTTACGCCAAAGCCGAAAAATGTGTCATCAGTTTAATTTCTCAACCCACAACCATAAAGGAGATACAAAGATTCTTGGGGTTTGCTAACTTTTACAGGAGATTCATTAGAAATTTCAGTTCAGTCGCCGCACCACTCACTGCCATCACAAGGGGAGGAAACCGCAAGCTGCGGTGGTCTGCCGATGCCATACAAGCATTCACCGACCTGAAGAACCGATTCATGTCCGCTCCCATCCTGCATCATCCTGACCCTCAAGTGCCATTTGTGGTAGAAGTAGATGCCTTCAACACAGGGATTGGTGCCATCCTCTCTCAACGCCAAGGAAACCCACCTAAACTATTTCCCTGTGCATATTATTCCAGAAAACTCTCAGCAGCCGAGCAGAACTATGACGTGGGTAATCGCAAACTACTAGCGATGAAGGCGGCATTCGAGGAGTGGCGGCATCACAACCTCAAATATCTACGCTCAACCAAGAGACTAAACCCCAGGCAAACCAGATGGGCACTATTCTTCACTCGTTTTAACTTTTCCATCACTTACATTCCAGGCTCCAAGAACATCAAAGCTGATGCTTTATCACGACAATATGATCCCACACCTCAGAATTTCCAGCAAGATCCCATCATTTCACCCATCCTAATTCTGGCTCTGGTCCAATGGGACATCATGTCAGAAATCACACAAGCGCACACACAAAATCCACCCCCTGAAGAATGCCCAGCTGACCGAGCATTTGTCTCTCCAGAACTCAGATAGAAGGTGATTCGCTGGGTATACTCTGCCACAAGCTCTGGCCACCCAGGAATTACGACCACAACTCGGCTGATAAGGAACGGTTCTGGTGGGACACCTTACAGGCAGGCGTCATCACTTTGTGAACGCGTGTCACACATGTGTCGCAGCGAAGACTCCAAGACCGCTACTAGCAGGGCTGCTGGGCTCACTGCAGGGCTCACTTACCCATTCCACATTGACCATGGTCCCATATAGCCATTGACTTCATCACAGACCTGCCGGTCTCCCAAGGTAACACCACCATATTAACTGTGATTGATCGATTCTCTAAAGGATGTTGCTTAATTCCTCTACCTAAGCTTCCTACAGCCTTTGAGACCACCGAACACTTATTTCACTACATATTCCGATATTATGGTCTTCCTGAAGACATCATCTCTGACCGAGACTCCCAGTTTACGTCAAGAGTAAGGACAGCTTTCTTTCAACTACTTAATATCAACATATGCCTCATGTCTGGTTATCATCCACAGTCTACTGGGCAAACCGAACGACTAAACCAAGAGATCTCCAAGTTTCTCAGGATGTACTGTCGACAGAATCAAGCCGACTGGAGCTGCTTTCTTCCCTGGGCGGAATATGCACAAAATTCCATTCTCAAACTATCCACCAAATTAACACCCTTCCAGTGCGTCCTGGGGTTCCAACCTCCACTGTTTCCATGGACCGTCCGAAGTTCCTGCGGTAAACGACTGGTTCCAATGCAGTGAAGTTACCTGGAACCAAACCCATGTCCATCTACAACGAGCAGTAAACAGGGCTAAAGAGCAAGCTGATTGTCACTGTCGTCCCCATCCAACCTATAGCCTACACCGGGACAGTGGGTGTGGCTGTCAACTCGGGACCTCCATCTACGAACACCCTGCAAGAAACTCCCAGGAGCCTTTCAAAATTGCCAAGCAAATTAATGTGGTTTCATTTCGCCTTGAATTACCTGCCACTTACCGTATATCTCATTATTTTTCCTTATATGTACAGTAGGCAATATATTTATATATATATTAGGGATGCACCGAATCCACATTTCTGGGATTCGGCCGAATACCGAATCCACTGGTTAAGATTCTGCCGAATCCGAAACCGAAAAACCGAATCCTACTCCCATCCCGTCCATTAACACAGTAAACACATTAATGAAGTAAACAATGTCCACAGCAGTGTATTTTTCATTTTATTTTATTTTAACAAAAAAAAAAAGATTAGGCAACTTTATGCCAGGATGACAAAGTGGGAAAAACTATTTTGACAATTACCACAAGCTTGTTTATTTCAAGATCCAAATCAAAATCCACAGTATTAGCCTTTTAGATTTATAATCCCATAAAGTAAAAACCAAAACCTTTCTATAAAAGTGTAACAATGCAAAGAAAAGTGTTTTTTCCTTCTTCTTTTTTTAATCAAAATATGTTTGGCGACTTAACTGAATTATTGAACATTTACTCAATAAACATGGATAATAATTAACATAAAGTAGGCTGTTGTTTCGTTTAGAACAGTATAGGCTACGATTAGAACAGTAGCCAAATATTACGAAAAATCACAAACACCTCTCCTGTATAATAATTAAGTTATAAACTCTAACCTTTCACATGAAATGAGAGTTTCCTTTCAGGAAAACAAGACGCTCGGCGTTAACAGGTGACAGCCGGTTGCGAGTGTGGGAACGAATGTCCCCAGCCGTACTGAAAAGTCTTTCACTGGGCACAGAGGTTGGTGGCGCACAGAGGTAGACCTTTGCTGTTTTTGCCAGCAGTGGAAATCACTGCTTATTTGTCTTCCACCACAGAAGAGGATCCTCTCTAAGAGGAATCAGAGGCTCGCTGAAAAAAGCGCTCATCTCCGCGTCAGCACCCGATGTGACTGCCTCAGTATTGCTGCGGTACAGATCGTCCCAGCCGCCCCAGATTCCTGAACAGTGTCGTTTAGTGCTAACTGTCGGGCCTTGTTCCTCCTCAGGCTGTTCAGTTGCTTTAGTTGTAGGCCTAGCAGATGCGCCTTGATCTGATTCAGATATACGGGATACAGCCTCCTGCACAAGCAACTTTGATCGACACTGTTCTGTTTCACTCCCCCAAATTTTCGCCTTGTATCTGGGATCCAGACTTGTTGCCACAACTAAGTTGCTATTCTGCTCGCTTCCCTCAAACCTATCCTGCAGAGATTTCAGCAAGCGGGTTTTCATCTGCTTGATTCCATGACCGTCTGTTTCGTTGTGGATATAGCGCTTCAACATCATCACAGCTGGCAGGACAGTGGATATACACGCATTTTCTGCGCTTATTTCTCTAGTCAACTCCTCGAAGGGCCTGAGCACCTTGAGAACATCCTCCATCAGAGTCCACCTCTGTGCATGAATATGTTGCATACCATCTGTCTCCGACACGTAGATGTTTATGGCACGTTTCTGTTCTATTAAACGATCGAACATCAGATATGTCGAATTCCATCGTGTTGACACGTCCTGGATTAAATGGTGATTTGGCAGCCCAAACTCCTGCTGTAGAGCAGAAAGCCTTGATTTAGCACTTGAAGAGTGCCTAAAGTGACCAACAGTTTTCCTGGCCAGTGCGATCATGTCAGAGACACTTTGTTGTGAGAAAAGACTGTCGTGGATGCATAACTGGAGCGGGTGCGCAAAACAGCCAGCACTTGGAATCCCTGCCTCGGACATGGCTTTCTGCATGTTTGCAGCATTGTCCCTCAAGACCAGGTGACACTTGGTAACAGGTATTTCCCACGCTCTAATAATCTCTTGCAGTGCATCTGCAATGTTTAACGCGGTGTGCCTTCCATCGAACGCTTCACATCGAAGAATAGCATGTGTGCGCTTAAAATCATCATTAATCCAATGTGAGGTCACACTGATGTAGGACTGTGTAGTGTACTCACAAGTCCATATGTCGCATGTAAATGCAAAAGCATGTGCTTTGGCAATGTGTGCTTTTATGCGGGAAGTGATGGACTCGTGCATTTCAGGGATGATTTTGTCAGCAAAAAAGCGCCTGGATGGGATTTTGTAACGTGGCTCAAGCAGATGAAGTAGCTCGTTGAATCCATTGTCTTCCACTATACTATAGGGCTGCAAGTCAATGGCTATCATTTTCCCAATTGCTGCATGAATGGCTTTCGCTCGTGTGTTATCTGAAGCCCACTGTTTGTTCAGTGTAGGGCTAGCAAAGCTGGTAATGGTCGTCTGATTAACACAAGTTCTTAGCTGTGACTGTCCTTCCTTTGCCGTACCTGAAGTTGATGCGTTTTGGCTACTGTCTTCCTTCATGCACAACTCGTATTCTTTAGGATGTCTTATGCGCAAATGTTTTAACAGCGGCGATGTTGTGTACTGTTTGGGGTCCTTTCCACCACGAGACAAAACGGCATTGCAAAGTGAACATGTTGCTCGACTTGAATCGCCTTCTTTTAACTGAAAGTACTGCCAAACTACACTTTTTCTGCTCACAGGTTCCATTTTTTCACTCTCACAGCCTATTGCATTCGTTCGAACGATCCACCTGGTAAACAAACACCTTCCCGTAATCAACTGCTGCGTCATTACGTTGACCAGCGTAGCGCGCATAGTGCAGGTTCGGTTCGGTGGAAAAGAATTCTAAGGTTCGGCAGAAACCGAACCCCGTCAAAAAGCCCAATATTCGGCCGAATCCGAATCCGAATCCTGGATTCGGTGCATCCCTAATATATATATATATATATATATATATATATATATATATATATATATATATATATATATATATATATATATATAATGTATGTGTATATATATATATATAATGTATGTATATATATATATAATGTATGTATATATATATATATATATATATATATATATATATATATATGTATATATGAATTGATAATGAATCAAGGTCGAAATCGATATTTGTGCCAATACTCAAAACAAAAACAAAACACCTCACTCCAACCTGAACTTTAAAGTTGGCAACCCTACTGTTGCTGTCAGTGTGAACATGACAGTTATTTTTCATAAAATTCTAAATCCAACGGCCAACTTGTTTGTTGGTGTTTGTTGGCGTTTGTCTGTCTGGTGTGAATTGACCTGAACATTTAACATGTTAACTGAGGCCTGTAGAGTCTGAGGTGTAGCTCTTGGGTGTTTTTCAGTTTCTCTGAGCATTGCACGGCCTGACCTTGGAGTGAATTTGCTGGGATGTCCAGTCCAAATTGTCTTGAATGTTTTTCACTTGTGAATGATCTTCGTCACTGTAGAACCATGGACTTCAAATGTTTTGGAAATGGCCTTGTAACCCTTCCCAGAATAATGGCAGTAACAATTGCTTCTCTAAGATCCAGAGCCGGCTCTCCCTATAAGCGAACTAAGCGGCTGCTTAGGGCCCCGCCGCCACTAGGGGGCCCCCTAACTACAGATTGCACTCGCCAGCGTCGCCGCAGTTTATCACGCAAGACGCTCAATTCGCACCGCGCGAAAAGCGCCTTCCGCGCCGCGGGACCTCTAGACGCGCGTCAACGCGCCTTTCCATTGACTTAACATTGAAATCAAATCACTCGCTCCAGACACTCTATTTGCGTTTGGTGTGAACGCAGCATAACGTTAGCTGTCCGTCGATTATGCTGAATCAACATTGCTTGCGCTATGGTCCAGCCGTCGGCCCCAGCTCTGGGCCACAGAACGCGTAGAGACAGACCCACCTCCTTTGAATGTATTTTCTTTTTAACAGTTAACGTTACATGACCTACACTAGTTCTGGGAAAGAAAAAAAACAAAAAATCTTTGTCTCAATAGACGCTTATTACAATAAAAAAATAGTTTAAGAACATTCGAGAGAAAGAAAGTAATAGGAAGAGAAAGAGCAATCATTTGACAGTCAAAATCAAAATGAAGTTTAAAATAAAGCGGTTAAATACAAGCTTTTTCTTATGGTCTTAATTGAATAGGCAATTAAAGATTATTAATAAATATTAATCTATATACTATTATGAAATATTTTATATATTGTTAAGCTAAATCGCCCAGACCATTTAAACCTAAAGAAAACACAGTGTCCTCTCTGAAACATTTTTGAATGATGATCGATACAAGACACCTAAAAGCAAAATGGATTTGTGGTAAATTTTAGTAAAGAACACTGTAAAAAAAAGCAGGTCCCCAATTGAAAATTTTCTAGTGAGCGATCACATCTAAATTTTTCAGTTGGCCAAATTGAATTAATGTGAATTGATGCATTTTAATTCAATTTAAATTCAAGAAATTAAATTTGGCCAACTGAAAATTTTAGATGTGATCGCTCACTAGAAAATTTTCAATTGGGCACCTGATTTTTTTTTTTACAGTGAATGCAGTCCATGCTGTGAAGGTTTAAAATATGAACAGTATGTAAGAGTTAATCAACCAATAATTAAATAATATAATTTAACATTGGATTTCTTTTAATTTACCCTTAACATAATTGTAAAAAACAAAATGTCACTTTCTCAGGAGGAGCCATTCTTAAATATTTTGGTGGTCGTGGAGAAACATTTCAGGAGCCTGACATCAGAGATGACACAAGTAAATATTTCCCACTGCCTTTCTTTTGAATAGTTTTGTGCGCAACTTCAACATAGCTAATTTTCCTCTTGCCAATAAAAAATTTAGTTTTATAATCATAATTCACTATGTTGTCTAATTGTACTTTAATATTAATTTAAAATTAATGTGTTTTATCTACTCTGCATACTGTATTTATTATTAATTATATTGTAATCTCAACAGCTGGAGGAGGTGACTCTACTGCTGCTTCAGTAGAGCATAGCGAGCCGCATACCACTATGGCTAATGTTGTAAGTTAGCTATATATTGTTAATGCTAAATTATTAATATTTATTTGTTTACAACAAATTGACCTTAAATTTGCAAATCTATAATCTTTACTTTTACTGTTTCAGTGAGTGTACTTTAATAAGCAGTAAAATAATTGTAGGCAATCATGTTAAAAGATATACAGATGAAATATGTAAGTGTTAGATTGTATACAGTTGCTGGTTTGCAGTGCAATACTCCATTATTCACTGCAAGGCAGGGCCCCAAAATTATCCTGCTTAGGGCCCCCAGATTTACAGAGCCGGCCCTGCTCACAGCCTTTGAAATCTATTAAGTGATTGTGTCTTCATTTAATCAGAAATGTAATGAAACGGACGTCTGGCGTTTTAAATGTTTAGCCTACTTTCAAAGGTTAACATGGAATTTTAATTCTATGGCTTCTCCCTTCACGTCTTTACTGCAATATTCTCACTGCAGCTCTCACTGAAGCAGCCACCTGAACTTTGACTGATTTGACAATTCGTCGCTGATGCAAGATCCACCTTGCATTTCAATGCTGGAGTAATCACACCAGACTCCTCAGATTTTTCACATGAAACTAATCCATCAGATTTTGGAATTATGAGGCAGTATTAAAAATCAAACTAGCTGGCAATATGCATCAGAGAGTCTCTGAATAGTTCATTTTGTCTAAAGCTGAGACTAATGCCCCATTAGGATCGAGAACAGGCCAATCGTGACTTGCATGAAGGTGACCATGTTAACCACGAGGCATCAAGATTGCATTAGAAAGACATTAGAATAAGCCTTGCATTGCATTAGTCGCTTTAAAATATTGTAAAATTCTATTAGATCCTACTGTATTAGAATAGGTAAAATCTACACTGAGCCTGTTCTTCATAGCGCCTCCGTGTTTTGAACTTTAGAGGTGAGGGAATCCATCATCCATATCTTGTACAGATTGGCTCAGACACAGAAACCTAGTGTACATCCACTCACCCAGAGGCTGAACACATGGCATTGACTCTTCTCCGCGTTATGGTTCACTCTAAGATTCAGACCAGTTTTCTCCCTAAGTTTGGCTTGTTTAAGCATTTATAAATATGCTGATCGTGCTCGGATCTGCACCAAAATAATAGGTCCGAGATTGCCAGAATGAGGGAACTGTTGCCAACATTTTAAACACAATGTTAATATCTTTTTTCTCATAATAATTTGGAAGCAGATTTTTTAGTGCAATGTAATGTAATGTAGTTTCATTATCATTACAATGCATCTTTTTCATCTTTGTTACCATTGATATAATATACATTTTTAAAAACTGTCAACACATGTAAAAATTTTTATTTTGTTGACTTGACTTTGTTGTGGTTTATTTTGTTGTGTTGTGACTTGATTCGGTTGTGTTCTGGCCATAGACTGTACAAAAATATGGACGTAGTGTCCGTGACGTCACCCACAGGATTCTGAAGAGCAGTTTTGAAGTCGGGTTGAGCTGGCCATTGCCATCTTGGCAGCGCGTCACTCCCGCATAACAGAAAATGGGCAAAGAGGCGGGAAGTGGGCGGAGCTGAGGTGATGACTAACAGACAGCAGACAAACGGCAATCCACCTGTCACTCAAAGTGGCCACGCCCTTAATTATGCAGAACTTTAAGGCTTTATATAATGTAAACGAATGAGTTATAAAAGCATTCACCCCCCTCACAGTTGTCATGAAGGACAAAATTAGCCATGTGGACCAAAACCACAATTTGTCCAAGACTGTAAACATGTGTTCTTCTGCTGTAAAGTTGGGCATTTTAACATGAGCTCAATGAGATTCTGGTCCTTCTGGAGTCTGTCTCAAGTGGCCAGTCCATGAATTGCAGTTTAAGTCACTTCCGTAGTGGCTTCAAGAGAAATTGGGGGAGTTGCTGCTTGGTTGTGGCTTGATTTCGTTGCGTTGTGTTGTGGCTTGATTTCGTTGTGTTGTGTCTTGATTTTGTTGTGTTGTGGCTTGATTCCGTTGTGTTGTGGCTTGATTTTGTTGTGTTGTGTTGTGGCTTGATTCCGTTGTGTTGAGGCTTGATTTTGTTGTGTTATGTTGTGGCTTGATTTCGTTGTGTTGTGTCTTGATTTTGTTGTGTTGTGGCTTGATTCCGTTGTGTTGTGGCTTGATTTTGTTGTGTTGTGTTGTGGCTTGATTCCGTTGTGTTGTGGCTTGATTTTGTTGTGTTATGTTGTGGCTTGAGTTCATTGTGTTGTGGCTTGATTTTGTTGTGTTGTGGCTTGATTTTGTTGTGTTTTGGCTTGATTTTGTTGTGTTGTGGCTTGATTTCGTTGTGTTGTGGCTTGATTTCGTTGTGTTGTGGCTTGATTTTGTTGTGTTGTGGCTTGATTTCGTTGTGTTGTGGCTTGATTTTGTTGTGTTGTGGCTTGATTTTGTTGTGTTGTGGCTTGATTTCGTTGTGTTGTGTTGTGGCTTGATTTTGTTGTGTTGTGGCTTGATTCCGTTGTGTTGTGTTGTGGCTTGATTTTGTTGTGTTGTGTTGTTGCTTGATACTGTTGTGTTGTGGCTAGATTTCGTTGTGTTGTGGATTGATTTCGTTGTGTGTTGTGTTGTGGCTTGATTTTGTTGTGTTGTGTTGTGGCTTGATTCCGTTGTGTTGTGGCTTGATTTCGTTGTGTTGTTTTGTGGCTTGATTTCGTTGTGTTGTGGCTTGATTTCGTTGTGTTGTTTTGTGGCTTGATTTCGTTGTGTAGTGGCTTGATTTCGTTGTGTTGTGGCTTGATTTTGTTGTGTTGTGTTGTTGCTTGATACTGTTGTGTTGTGGCTAGATTTCGTTGGGTTGTGGATTGATTTCGTTGTGTGTTGTGTTGTGGCTTTTTCTTTCATTATCATCATGATGCATCTTTTTCATCTTTGTTACCGTTGATATAGTATTTTTATTTATTTTTTGTTTCTGTAGTTTGGTTG
>NW_027645697.1:0-15000 GCF_949357685.1 Gobio gobio | reverse complement strand
CAGACCATTATTCACTCCTGTATGTAGCTTTGTGTGCTGCCTGGAGGAAATTGTACGATTCACAGAATCAACACACAATGTTTGTCAGTGAAAAATGAACTCACTGCATTGAACAAGGCCACTTTCACAGGGAAAATAAATGCTGGCCATACAGCATGTATCCATAGGGCCAATAGATCTGATAAAATATGGCTGGCAGAATTATATCCGTCTTGTTTCACAAGCACTGTTCATGGCCTCCACCACTCCATATTGTTATTCCTGGTTGAGGAGGATGTCCTGTCATTTTCCTGTCACCTTTAAAGTCGGGATTGAAGTGCTACAAGATTTATGAAATTAAATGACTATTTTAGCACTGGGACGGTTAAGGGCTGGGCAAACAGGACCTCCCAAAGACCTTCACCCTGTCAAGAACATGTCCCATAATCACTTATCTGTGAGGAGCGCTCTTTGATAGTGCTCTTAAGCTAATATAAATGATTAATAAATATATATAGTGTGCAAGTATTGCCACACCAATATCTATAATATCAGACATGATTGCATTGGGCCAATCAAGCATATCAATGGCAATCCAAGTGTGGGATTCAAAGGCCTCATCGTGATAGGTCAAGGTAAGATAAGTGCTGGCAGTGCTGCATTATATTCTCCATCTTAAACTGATGTGACTGTGGCCAGTGTTCTGCAATCCTGTTGCATCACAGGGAACAGTGAGTTCTGAATATGGTTGCCATGGAAATATTGTTGACTGTTATTCTTTGAGTTGGCACATCCAGAACCACCAATCTCAAACAATCTCTGCTTTCTCTTGAAAGTCTGAGTGTTGGTGCTTTCTCTTGGTCCAAAATTGGTAATGTGGATGGATGGATTGATAGATGGATGGATGGACAGACAGACAGACAAATGCATGGATGGATACCAAAAGTAATGTGGATGGATGAATGGATGGATACCAAAAGTAATGTGGATGGATGGATACCAAAAGTAATGTAGATGGATGGATGAATGTATGGATACCAAGAGTAATGTGGATGGATACAAAAAGTAATGTGGATGGATGAGTGGATGGATGGATAACAAAAGTAATGTGGATGGATGGATACCAAAAGTAATGTAGATGGATGGATGAATGTATGGATACCAAGAGTAATGTGGATGGATACAAAACGTAATGTGGATGGATGAGTGGATGGATGGATAACAAAAGTAATGTAGATGGATGGATGTATACCAAAAGTAATGTGGAAGGATGAGTGGATGGATGGATAACAAAAGTAATGTGGATGGATGGATGTATGCCAAAAGTAATGTGGATGGATGGATGGATGCCAAAGGTAATGTGGATGGATGAGTGGATCCACATTACTTCATCTTTCACAGTGGATGGATGGATGGATAACAAAAGTAATGTGGATAGACGGATGTATGCCAAAAGTAATGTGGATGGATGTATGTATGCCAAAAGTAATGTGGATGGATGAGTGGATGGATGTATACCAAAAGTAATGTGGAAGGATGAGTGGATGGATGGATGGATGGATAACAAAAGTAATGTGGATGGATGGGTGTATACCAAAAGTAATGTGGATGGATAGATGGATGGAAAACAAAAGTAATGTGGATGGATGGATGTATACTAAAAGTAATGTGGATGGATGAGTGGATGGATTGATACCAAAAGTAATGTGGATGGATTAATGGATGGATACCAAAAGTAATGTGGATGGATAAGTGGATGAATACCAAAAGTAATGTGGATGGATGAGTGGATGAGTGGATGGATACCAAGAGTAATGTGGATGGATGAGTGGATGGATACCAAGAGTAATGTGGATGGATGAGTGGATGGATACCAAGAGTAATGTGGATGGATGAGTTGATGGATACCAAGAGTAATGTGGATGGATGAGTGGATGGATGGATGGATGGATAACAAAAGTAATGTGGAAGGATGAGTGGATGGATGGATGGATGATGGATAACAAAAGTAATGTGGATGGATGAGTGGATGGATACCAAAAATAATGTGGATGGATGAGTGGATGGATACCAAAAATAATGTGGATGGATGAGTGGATGGATACCAAAAATAATATGGATGGATGAGTGAATGAATGGATTAATACCAAAAGTAATGTGGATGGATGGATGTATGCTAAAAGTAAGAAAGGAAGAAGGTGAGGAAAGAATAAGTTCTAAGAGAGAGAAATTATGAAATCCTAAGCAATCTATGCATTTATGAAACATGACCTGAAGAAACCATTGATCAGTAATTTAACCTCCTATCGTTTCTTAGGCAGGGTTATTACATTTGATCTAATGCACCAGTTCAGCTCGAAATCAAGAGGCGTTACTTGCGTTTGTGTTTCACGTGTCGTCTGACAAGGGGGATTCCCTTTTCATGGCTGGACAGGGGTTTTCCCGGATCTTTTATTCGCTGAAGGTCTGGTTGACGTCTGGGGAAGCCAATCACGTGGCGTGTTGGCGGCTGGATGAAAGTCTTGTGGGCGTTGTTTGAAGTTGGAGCGCGCTGTTAGAAACTCGTTGTTGAGAGACTTTTGCGGCGAAACTTAACAGAACCCGAGACTTAATGGAAATAAAATAAACTTTAAGTAAAAGAAAGGAAAGTGAGAGAAAAGCAGATGGCTTGAATGAAATCGTTGTTAACCCATTTTCTCTTATGTTGGTCTGTCACGATCGTCAGACCGTCTCCTGGGAGCTCTCCGTTCAGAACTCACTCTGGTCATACTGCTAGGACTTAGCTCATCTCTGAACTGCGAACAGGCCGCGAACCAGCTCGAACCGAACTGGTTGTGACGTGAAAACTGAACTCTGCACTGAACTGGTCTGAACTGTACAGAACGCTTCTGAACACTTCGTGTTCTGAGATTAAACTCAAACATTTGCCCATCCCCTGGATGGGTTCTGGCCAATTAGGCTTCAGGGGTGACTGTGTCTCCACCCCTCCCACAAAATTGGGTTAACTATAGAATTTAGTTTCCTGCTCTTAAGCAGAGAGTAAATTTATACCTAATTTCTTACTATAAGGACATGATCAATTCTATAAAGATTTAATTCAGCTCATCTGTTGGATTATACTCATACGAACGCACCGGTACCAAACATGATGCATTTTCATCCACTCATTCAATAGTTACATAATTGCATGAATTGTGAGTAATATACATGCCTAATAGTCACGTGTATTCAGTTGCAAACACACTAACAAGCTATGTCGAAGGCTATTTAAATGAAAGTCCAATAATCAGTTATTTGATGAACTCCATAAGCTAACAGTTTCTGTGAGCTTGCTTGGAGTTTTAGCTGTGTCACGTGGAGTTCATTAACCGGTCATTGCAAAGGCAGATCTGGTTTGTTTCTTTGTCTTGTGAACACAACAAGTCCTCTGTCCTTTCTTTAACTGAGTTTCGAGTCCATAGGAAGTCAGCTCTCAAAACTAGTAGCTCCGGGCAGAATCGAGCCCCCATCTCCCTCGTGATCGATGGCCGATTTCCTGGAGTCTGGAGCTGAATTGTGCTTTGTGAACGGGGATGTTCATTTGATCGAATCATTGGAAGATTCATTAACTATGTCTGCACCCATAATTGCTACAGTATGGATACCAAGAGTAATGTGGATGGATGGATGGATGGACGGACAGACAGACAGACGGATGAATGGATATCAAAAGTAATGTGGATGGATGGATGGATACCAAAAGTAATGTAGATGAATGTATGGATACCAAGAGTAATGTGGTTGAATGGATGGACGGACGGATGGATGAATGGATATCAAAAGTAATGTGAATGGTTAAATGGATGGATAGATGGATGGATACCAAAAGTAATGTGGATGGATGAGTGGATGGATACCAAAAATAATGTGGATGGATGAGTGGATTAATGGATTGATACCAAAAGTAATGTGGATGGATGGATGGATACCAAAAATAATGTGGATGGATGAGTGGATGAATGGATTGATACCAAAAGTAATGTGGATGGATGAGTGGATGGATAGATGGATACCAAAAGTAATGTGGATGGGTGAGTGGATACCAAAAGTAATGTAGATGGATGGATGAATGTATGGATACCAAGAGTAATGTGGATGGATGGATGGATGGATGGATGGATGAATGTATGGATACCAAGAGTAATGTGGATGGATGGATGGACGGACAGACAGACAGACAGACGGATGAATGGATATCAAAAGTAATGTGGATGGATGGATGGATACCAAAAGTAATGTAGATGAATGTATGGATACCAAGAGTAATGTGGATGGATGGATGGATGGATGTATGGATACCAAGAGTAATGTGGATGGATGGATGGATGAATGGATGGACGTACGGATGGATGAATGGATATCAAAAGTAATGTGGATGGATGGATGGATACCAAAAGTAATGTAGATGAATGTATGGATACCAAGAGTAATGTGGATGGATGTAAAATTATCCTGCTTAGGGCCCCCAGATTTACAGAGCCGGCCCTGCTAAGATCATTGCTGATGTATTTCCTCCTTGGCATTGTGTTAACACACACCTGAATGCTCTAGACCTGCCAAAACTTCTGCTTTTATCCGCCTGTTTCTCCAGCAACCAATGGGTCCTGACTTACTTCCGGTTTCCGGTATTGTGTTTCCTGTTCAGCGGCTAACCTCTACTAGCGTGCCATGATATCGACAGAGAAGGCAACAAACATTACGTTGATTAGAATAAGTTTTGTTTAAATGTTGTTAACATGAGCTCAGGTTCAACTTGTGCCGTTGTTGGTTGCCATAACAATTCAAAAAAATTGAAGATTTTGTCGGAAACGTCTTGCTTCGAACATCAACAACTTCGAAGAAATTGTCCGTGTCCATCGCCCTATGCTTTGCACTCCATGCCAAGGAATGAGGAACGCAAAACAGCGTGGCTTGCAGCTTTGAAACTAAAACACCCTCCAAAGAAAGTGTATGTTTGCTCTTTCCATTTCGTAAAAAAAAAGCCAACCGAACTGTATCCTGATCCGGAGCTTTACCTGGGCTATGACCGACCTCCTCCGAAGACGAGGAGAAAGCTAGTCCGGCTAACTGTGTCGGAAACGGCTAGCAGCAGCAATGAAGACATCGAAAACAGACCTCGTAAGTTAAACTGTAACTTTACAGTATATATTTAAATATATATAAACACACCAGTATTTTTTATGTATATATATATGTATGTATGTATGTATATATGTATGTATGTATATATGTATGTGTATATATATACATGTATATATGTATGTATGTATGTGTATATATATATATATATATATATATATATATATATATATATATATATATATATATATGTATGTATGTGTATATGTGTATGTGTGTGTGTATGTGTATATGTGTATGTGTGTGTGTATATATATATATGTATGTGTGTGTGTATATATATATATATGTATGTGTGTGTGTATATATATATGTATGTGTGTGTGTATATATATATGTATGTGTGTGTGTATATATATATGTATGTGTGTGTGTATATATATATGTATGTGTGTGTGTATATATATATATATATATATATATATATATATATATATATATATATATATATATATATATATATATATATATATATAAAAATACTGCTTATATATAAAAATACTGCTTATATATAAAAATACTGCTTATATAACGTTGGGCTGGAAACTGAAAATAATAATAATTAATACAAAATGTACATTTACTGGTAAATTATGAAATGTTGTACTTCTAGTGTTTACTTTCCTACTGTGTAACTTTGGCAATACTTTTGTTTTGGTCAGACTGCTCAGCGGACCTGTCCACAACTGCTTCAGACCAGATCAGCAACTCAAGTTCTGCAACTCCCATTCATCAACAGTTACACTCAGTCCATACACAGTGGGAGGACCCTGCCCGGCAAGATCATAATTACTGCAAGGCCGCCAGCAGAAAAGATGTGCAGGATAAGATGACTCAATGTGATGATATTGCCTACTTTTTGCTTCAATGTAACGCGGATGCTTTGCTCTACACTGGTCTAGATCTAGAAACATTTGACATTTTTGCATCAACACTGGAAGGACATGCCAGTAATTCATTTGCAATGCCTGTTCGAGATCAAGTTCTCATGACACTTATGAAATTAAAAACTAACCGTGTAATAGGTGATCTAAGCAGACAGTTTCATGTATCACTGAGCATGGCTAGCAAGATACTCTCATATTGGATCGACAAACTAGAGGAAGTTTTAAGACCTCTAATTCCATGGCTTCCAAGAGAAACTATTCGGGCAACCATGCCTGCAGCCTTCAAGAGGAATTTTCCCAGTACAACATGTATTATAGACTGCAGTGAGAGCCTTTTACAGAAACCCAAAAACCTTGATTCCAGAGGAGAAACATACAGTCATTATTATTCGCATAACACTGTGAAATACCTGGTAGCTGTTGCCCCATGTGGACTAATTATGTTCATTTCTGCAGCATATGGAGGACGATGCAGTGACAAATTTATCACTATGGACTCGGGCATATTGGACTACTTAATGCCTGGAGATGAGGTCATGGCAGATAGAGGCTTTACCATAAAAGACTTGCTGTTTGAGAGAAAGGTGAAGTTAGTAATGCCGTCTTTCACAAAAAAGCGTGGACAGCTAACAGAGGAACAGGTGACAAGTACTAGACGAATTGCACATGTGAGAATTCATGTTGAAAGAGCAATTCGCCGTTTGAAAGTTTACAAAATACTGTCCCAGGTTGTTCCAATCACTATGGCTCCTAAAATTGACAAGATTCTAAGAGTGTGCGCTGCTCTTGTTAATCTGAGGGAGGATCTTGTGCGAAATTGAAGAGCTAGTTTAATTTGCGGAAATAGCAACATTTTTATTGCCTACATTGTTTAAAATATCACTCAAAAACGAAACATTAAGTGCCATATTACATTGCATTTCAGAAAATGTTTTCTTTAAAAACAATTACCTCAAACTAAGGCATACATTAAACATACATAAACATTACCTTATGTTGTGCAACTAAACTTTCAGAACTACAAGTGTCAACCTGAGACTGATCTGTATATAGGCCTAACAAAGTTTAATGATTTAATGTGATCCATGTATATACAATAGTATTTACAGTATATAATGAACTGATGAAAATTAAATGATACCACAATGGCTAAAATGCTACAAAAAGTGTAGTGTATGTGAACATTTGTTGTTGTACAGCATGTAAATATGTATTTTTCAACTAAATTGGTATACTGTATATTAAACTACATTCAATGTTAACAACTTTTCAAATATGACGTGTGAATGTTTTCCTTTTTATATGCCACATGTGCAGATGTTCACTGAACCTTGTCCATTACCTCCATGTATCTTTTATTTAGCTTGAACCGTCCTGCAGCATATTCATCTACAAGCCGAGGTAGCATACGTGAGAAATAAAAACCTCTCAATCGCTTGACTTGCTCCCTCACAAATGCCTCATCATACTGCACTGTAAGGGAAACATGCTCTTTGGGTGTCCAGATCAAAAGGGTAGCAGATTTTAGACCTGTGCAAAACATTGTAAGCTGTATTTGCATGTAATATCCCCTACTGCCAGTTTTTTGCAATTGCAGCTCTCCATCTACTAGTTTGACATCACTGCATTTCTGAGTAAGCTGTACAGTAAGTGAGGGCTGGGTTGGCACTGGACATTTTACTTCCAGTAGCACACACGAGTCAATGACCCCATCAGGACTGGCAGAGAGCCATGGTTCTTGGACACTCACAACAGTGCCCCTATGAGTAATGCTCATGCCCTCTTCTTTTAGCTCTTGGCAAGCTTTACATTCATTTGCTTTTCCATAGTTAGTTGAATAGTTACCACGAAATGAGGGATATATGTGCTCACATAGAAATTTGTCACTGCTTGTGGTTGCATGGACGGGAACCTTTTTTGCAGAACTTGCTGTAAGTCTGATTTTTCTACAATTGTGCCACAAATCAGAGGCACTTTGTTCTCTGGTTTCTAATTCTAATTGAGCTGCTTGGGCATCACTAACTTCAACGTATGCCTGGTAGAATGCCTTGCATGAATTACAGCTAAGCTCGTTATTGTGTATCTGATGTGGCTGAAGAAATTTGTCATGAACTGCACTGTAAGCGCTAGGTTGTTCTGCTGATGGTGAGGCATTATAACACTTCCCAATTAAAGTGTTCTTTAGGACAAAAAGTGGTTGGAGGGGGGCTTTGTCCACACTGTCTCTGAAATCTTTGTGTGACATATGATGTGGTGTATTTGGGAGTGGTTGACTGGCTACAGCCCTACAGTTAACACTGTATTGCTGTTCTGCCTTGTGGTGCCTGAAGTTAATCTGACTCAGACGTTTAGGCTCAATGTTCTTTGATGTCCCTGCATTCCACCTGCGCTGCTCATCTGTACATGCAAGCCCTGTCTTTCCACCAATCACTGCATTTTGCACCTGCAATAATGGCATCATTGTCAATACTGTCTTGGTTATTTATTCACTTACTATTAACATTGCTATTATTAATAGTAATGTTAATAACAAAGACAGTAAGCATGAACATAAGTATATTAAATTACAAGTGTAAAAGTAAATTTTGTCAAGTGCTGTGCATATGTAGTTTTTTTTTTATTTTTACCTTCCATAGAATAGCTGCTGCATGGCTACATGACTTCCCTAACCCGGCAATGCAAGAGCAGCCGACTGTCTCAATGACTCCACTTTCCCTCAGCATTACCCATGCTGTATGTTTAGCTTTATTGACACTCTGACTGGGCTCTACTGCTGCCTTCAAAAATATAAAACCGCTGTGTTTCTTCAACAATACTGTACCTATTTTGTTACTATGCAAGTAAGTATATGCTTCTGTGCTTTTGTAATTACGCAATTCTTCGCCGTCAACACCTTCAGAAAATAAAAGGTAGTTAACAACGTCGATGTAGCTAACATCGGGCCATTGCTTCATGTCATCTAACCAGTCCGTCAGACGGGATGGATGAGGGACTGTTACAGTACTGTCGTCACGACTTGTTAAATCATCCATAGTGTGTATCCATCTCCGTTTTTTGTCCATTTGTGCGTCATCCATGGAGAAACACCGGCGTTTACAGCAAACAAGATAGCGAGCTACAAGCTATCAAACGTACACAAGCTTCGAACCGGAAAAGGACAACCGACTTCCGGTTCAAACCCGCTATGAATCATGGGTAATTTCGCTAACCAGGAAAAAGGTGGATAGAGGTGATCACACTTGCTGATGGTCAGTTAATCAAAGGCATTTGATCATCAGCATCTGACTGATACTTACCCTCTTAATTCCTGTGGAAGCAGTAAAGGTGTACTTGGTTTGTCACACGAGGCTTCTCCATCTTTTGGCCTAGTTTTTGTTAAATAAATAATGTCACAGCGTAATATGCCATGTGTTGTTGTTCATCTGAGGTTGTTTTCACCTCATTTTAAGACCTGCCAAGGACCAGATGATTTTTATGATGTTCTAATATATAAAAACATAGAATTCAAAAGGGTGCACTTTCTTTTTCACATGACTATATATCTTTTTATTATTATTTTTTGTCAGCATAACATAATCAAAGCAGTATTTAGTATTTAACGAGGCAAGTTTTATATATCCATTTAAATAACAGCCTTTTGTGATAATGACTAAGTGAGCTAAGGAATCGGTCACAGAAGCGACACATTTCTCTAAAGGACTTCAGAGTGCAGAGATGAGGGGCTTCGATTCATAATTCAAAAGTATATAAATGGACATTGCAGTAATTGTTCAAATGTTATAAATAAAATCAACTCTGCTGTTTTCCACATGAAAATGCAGGGCGATCACCGGCAGTCGAGTTAACTTGCCATTTTGCTTAATTCATTACAAAACTGTATATTATATCAGGATTTTAACCCGGACCCCATGCATGCTTTATAATAACACACTAGACTGTAATTGTAATGTAAGAATTTGTTTATGCACTATTAGTAATAGAGAGTGACGTGTGTCTGTACGTGACATGTAAATACAGGAAATACTGCAGATAGAGCTCCGTCACGGATAGCACAGTGTCCATGTTGTTTTGCTGTTCAAGAGTTGAAAGGGCAGAAATGAATCAGTTCACGGTCGCTTCATCTTTATGAGCCATTCTGACATTACATTGAGTATCATTATTCACAGCACAGGAAGAAGAGCCAGAACTGTTACTGGTGCTCCTAAAACACTAGTGATGTTCCTATATCTACTCTGGCAGTTCATGATTTTGAACACAGCTTTGAAGTGTTTACTAAAGAGCTGATGAGATGCATCAGTGAGTTTGATTAGGAAGAGTTCACAAATGTTGGTGTGTCTCCATGAACAGGGTTGGGAAATACTGAGTTACAGCATCGTCTCCTGCAGTACATGAGCCTGTCCAGCAGAGGAAGACACACACACACACACACACACACACACACACACACACACACACACACACACACACACACACACACACACACACACACACACACACACACACACACAGTGTCTGAGGCGTCTGACTCTACTTTCTAGTGAAGAGTTTTCTCCCCATGCTAATCAAACACACTAACCTGCAGATGTTCAGGGTCAGTTGTGAACCCCTGAACATCTGCAGGAGCGGATTTTGTGATTTGGGGGCCCCAAGCAAATAGGAATGGGGCCCTATGTTGTGATGATTGCTGACCATAGTACATTGTACATTGTACATGTTATAAATAATTGCTTTCGTCATGTTGTAGATCCCTTGTTCACATGTAAACGGGTTATAACAGTATTAGAGTAGGTTGGACACTAGGTGGTCATTTGTGGTAATCAGAGGTGGAAAGAGTAACAAAATATTCTACTCAAGTAAAGTACTATTACTTCAATTCAATTTTACTTAAGTAGAAGTAAAAGTACTTGTCCAAAAATCTACTCAAGTAAAAGTAAAAAGTAGTTCATTTAAAATGTACTCAGAGTAAAAGTTACTGAGTTACTTTTTTTAACAGCGGGGTGGGGAATCTCCCGTGTAGGGTTGTAATAGAATGATGTTTCACAGCATCACAGTATTAATGATTTAATAAATAAACTGTATTATTAAATTATGGTTATTATTATCACCAGTTAAAATGGCATTAAATTAATGAAAACTGATTATTTATTTTTTTGGTTGAACAAATGCTTTATTATAACAAACATGAAACCATTTTTTTTTATTTATTAAAATTTAAATAAAACATGTCTAATGAACTAAATAAATTATTATGAATTAGATTAACAACTTTAAAAATAATAGAGTCCTAAGAAATTTTTCTTTTTATGATTTAATACAAATATATTACCAAAACGGTGGTAATCAAATACTTGTCCTTTCATTTTTTGGGCAAAGCGCTGCTGTTTTACTAAATTAAACCATGGATTTAAAAATATATTCTTAAATAATGTTTAAATTATGTAAAATTTTTATTGTTGCTATTATTATTATTATTATTTTGACAAGTATTCTATAGGCCTACAATAGTAATATATTTCTTTCACAATTTCATCTAGTTAAACCGTTTATTTTGATGAGTTTTAGGGCCCGTCCTCGTATATATCACTGTATGCGTATACATTTTTTATCGTATTGGCGTTTCGTCCACACGGATCCGGCGTTTTGGGAGACTGAAACCGCTATTTTTTGAAACCGGGTCCTAAAGTGGATAAATCTGAAAACGACATCCTGACCCTTGCAGTTTCGTGTATACAACCAATCCGTATATTTTGTGAAACGATGATGTCATCACACCACGTCCTGCGCGGGGATACAACTACGGGCACTGGGCACGCGCACATCAATACTGCATTGTTTAATTACTGTATTTGCATTATTGTAAGGGTATGTTTAGGGTTGGGGTAGGTGTATGTGTTAATAAAACACATCTGGTAAGTAGCAAATTTATTTATTGTTATTTTGTTGTGAGATTTTACCTCACCTCCGACTGTTGCCGTACCCCTTCTAGCCACAACTCTTCTTCTCCGTTTTTTGTGTATTTCTGTGGCAGAATTACAGTGCCACATACTGGCCTGGCATGAGTACTACATCGTTCCCTTTCGTTCAGTCACTACGACGTACGTTAGTGACTAACGAATGGGGGTTTCGCTTAGAAGCCAATTATCTTCGAGTATTCAACAGCGCTCAATGGCAGTGCCAATGCCATGGGCATGCGGACTTTGCATGCGTAACTCCGCCCCACCTCGTGGGTATATAAGGAAGTACGCTGGCAACATCGCATTATGTTTCTGCTTTGGAGCCAAGAGGATCTCTTCACTCCTTCAAGCCTGATCTGAGTCTTCGACAGCTTTTCGAGACGAACAGCTTTCCAGAGGCGTTGGTGTTACGGCGCGTTCCAGTGATCATCATACTGCCTGCCTGCTGATCTGCGCAGTGGTCCGCTAGACAGCTGGTGTGTGGTCCCTGGGCGCTTCGGCGTTCTCTGCGAGGCTTCCTCTCCTAAAAGAGCTTACACGTGACGCGTCCTTTTCAGGATGTCTCGTCCGTGTACTTCTGGGTGTGGTCGGTCGTTATCTCCCTCTGATGGGCACACACACTGCCTGGTATGTTTGGGCTTTCAACATGCCCAGGCAGCGTTTGTGGATGAGTCATGTTCCCACTGCGGGAACATGACCATCGCGGTGTTGCGGTCAAGACTCCATGACCTTCGTACAGAAGTGAGAGTCCCCTCTACCACACCCCGATCTACTGTGTCCCAGAGGCCCAGTACTTCGGCTGGTGGTCAGGGTGACCTGACGGTTACGGTGTGGAACAAAGCCCCGACGCTCATGCCTCGGGCCACACCCCCGTCTTGCACACTGCAACCCGCGAGTGTTCAGACGCAGATCGCGGGGCCGGCTCCGGCCCCCCCGCGTGTCTCGTTTGGCGCTCCAGAGGAAGATGCGATGTCGATCACCGCATCACAAGGTGGGCTCGAGTCCTCTGAGGATGATGACTCGGCTGTGCTGCCGCCTTCGGGCGCGACAGCATTGCCCGAGTCGGACCCAGAGCTGACAGCCATGTTGTCTCGGGCAGCCGGGAGCCTAGGGATAGAGTGGAACCCTCCACCCTGTCCCGAACGCTCAAGGCTCGATGATTGGTTTTTGGGAGCCCGCGCTGACAGCAGTCAGTCCCCGCCCCCAATACCTTTCTTTCCCGAGCTGCATGAGGAACTCGCGCGGTCCTGGAAGTCCCCGTTGTCTTCCCGTGACCGTTCGGCGACTTCCTCCGCCTTCTCCGTCCTCGATGGGGCGGCAGCTAAAGGGTACACTGGGGTCCCTCCAGTTGAACGTTCTGTTGCGATGCAACTGTGTCCTCAGAGCGCTTCAACCTGGCGTGGCGATCCTAAGCACCCCTCCAAAGCCTGTCGATTCACATCAACCTTGGTGGCGAAATCGCACAGAGCCGCGGGGCAGGTTGCCGCTTCGCTGCATGCCATGGCGATCCTCCAGGTCTACCAGGCCAGGATCCTCAAGGACATGCACGAGGCCGGAGTTGATCCGGGGCTCTTAAATGAGCTGCGTGCCACCACCGACCTCGATCTCCGGGCGACGAAGGTGACCGCACGCTCCCTGGGTCAAGTGATGTCCACAAATGTGGTCCAGGAGCGTCACCTTTGGCTGAACCTGGCTGATATGCGGGACACCGAGCGGACCCGGTTCCTCGATGCCCCCATATCCCAGGCCGGCCTCTTCGGCGGGGCGGTTGAGGACTTTGCCCAACAGTTCTCAATCGCCCAGAAGCAGACTGAGGCTATCAAACACGTACTGCCCCGGCGGCCAGCTGCTGCTTCCACCCAGCCGCCGGCACAGTCGCCTCAGTCTGCTCCACGCCGAGGACGCCCTCCTAAGGCTCCCGCCCCTCCCACCCGGTCCAAGCAGCAGCCTTCACCCGGGCCGGGTCGCGGAGGAAGCCGTAGAAAGGCGTCCAAGTCCCCTCAGGCCGCCCCGCGCCCCGCTAAACGCCAGGCCAAGCGGCGCTCCTGAGACGGACGGCTCAGGGATGGGAAATTCTTTCGAGGAGATGGTAGCAGGACCACTCCTTCCCCCGGTGGAGGGCCGGGGGAGAATCCTTTGTTCAGCTGCTGGCCCCCGGGTCAGCAGCACCCTATTTTGGTCAAAGAAAGAATTAACACTCCCATCCCTGAGCCCACAGAGTCCGGTGATGACGGTGCGCGCCACCCACGGGTCCCGCCACTCGCATCCCACTCTGTCGCCAGCCTCCTGGCAGAGCAGACCCCAGTGGAACGTGCATCCTTCCCTGGTCTCCTCTGTCAGGACGCAGCTGTCAACCGTGCCCCCGCACCGGGACGCCCCACAGCCTCCCTTGTCCGGGCCGGTGACGCTGCATCGCTGCAAGCCCACACCGGGTACGTCTGTACTCCGTATGACCCCGCTGGTGCAGTTTCTGGATGTCTGGGAGGATCTCTTTTCTCTGTATGGATATCGACTCGGTCGCCATGTGCGCGCAGCTTTCGAGCGCGCGCGCGCAGTCTCTGCTGACTTCCCTTCGACAAATCGAGGGCAAGAGTGCGGTTCCACTGAAACTATTTCAGAGGCTCCTGGGGCATATGGCATCTGCAGCCGCGGTAACGCCGCTCGGATTGCTTCATATGAGACCGCTTCAGCACTGGCTACGCGATCGAGTCCCGAGATGGGCATGGCGGTCTGGCACGCTCCGGGTACAAGTGACTCGGGCCTGCTTACAGACACTCACCCCGTGGTCGAACCTCAGTTTTCTACGGACCGGAGTGTCCTTAGAACGAGCTTCCAGGCATGTTGTTGTGACAACAGATGCATCATCCACGGGCTGGGGTGCCATTTGCAATGGACAAGCAGCCGTGGGCTCCTGGACAGGACCCCAGCGCCTTCTGCATGTCAATTGCCTCGAGTTACTGGCAGTACGGTTCGCCCTGCACCGCTTCCGAGCGTTGCTGAGG
>NW_027645699.1:0-52000 GCF_949357685.1 Gobio gobio | reverse complement strand
CCTAACCCTAACCCTAACCCTAACCCTAACCCTAACCCTAACCCTAACCCTAACCCTAACCCTAACCCTAACCCTAACCCTAACCCTAACCCTAACCCTAACCCTAACCCTAACCCTAACCCTAACCCTAACCCTAACCCTAACCCTAACCCTAACCCTAACCCTAACCCTAACCCTAACCCTAACCCTAACCCTAACCCTAACCCTAACCCTAACCCTAACCCTAACCCTAACCCTAACCCTAACCCTAACCCTAACCCTAACCCTAACCCTAACCCTAACCCTAACCCTAACCCTAACCCTAACCCTAACCCTAACCCTAACCCTAACCCTAACCCTAACCCTAACCCTAACCCTAACCCTAACCCTAACCCTAACCCTAACCCTAACCCTAACCCTAACCCTAACCCTAACCCTAACCCTAACCCTAACCCTAACCCTAACCCTAACCCTAACCCTAACCCTAACCCTAACCCTAACCCTAACCCTAACCCTAACCCTAACCCTAACCCTAACCCTAACCCTAACCCTAACCCTAACCCTAACCCTAACCCTAACCCTAACCCTAACCCTAACCCTAACCCTAACCCTAACCCTAACCCTAACCCTAACCCTAACCCTAACCCTAACCCTAACCCTAACCCTAACCCTAACCCTAACCCTAACCCTAACCCTAACCCTAACCCTAACCCTAACCCTAACCCTAACCCTAACCCTAACCCTAACCCTAACCCTAACCCTAACCCTAACCCTAACCCTAACCCTAACCCTAACCCTAACCCTAACCCTAACCCTAACCCTAACCCTAACCCTAACCCTAACCCTAACCCTAACCCTAACCCTAACCCTAACCCTAACCCTAACCCTAACCCTAACCCTAACCCTAACCCTAACCCTAACCCTAACCCTAACCCTAACCCTAACCCTAACCCTAACCCTAACCCTAACCCTAACCCTAACCCTAACCCTAACCCTAACCCTAACCCTAACCCTAACCCTAACCCTAACCCTAACCCTAACCCTAACCCTAACCCTAACCCTAACCCTAACCCTAACCCTAACCCTAACCCTAACCCTAACCCTAACCCTAACCCTAACCCTAACCCTAACCCTAACCCTAACCCTAACCCTAACCCTAACCCTAACCCTAACCCTAACCCTAACCCTAACCCTAACCCTAACCCTAACCCTAACCCTAACCCTAACCCTAACCCTAACCCTAACCCTAACCCTAACCCTAACCCTAACCCTAACCCTAACCCTAACCCTAACCCTAACCCTAACCCTAACCCTAACCCTAACCCTAACCCTAACCCTAACCCTAACCCTAACCCTAACCCTAACCCTAACCCTAACCCTAACCCTAACCCTAACCCTAACCCTAACCCTAACCCTAACCCTAACCCTAACCCTAACCCTAACCCTAACCCTAACCCTAACCCTAACCCTAACCCTAACCCTAACCCTAACCCTAACCCTAACCCTAACCCTAACCCTAACCCTAACCCTAACCCTAACCCTAACCCTAACCCTAACCCTAACCCTAACCCTAACCCTAACCCTAACCCTAACCCTAACCCTAACCCTAACCCTAACCCTAACCCTAACCCTAACCCTAACCCTAACCCTAACCCTAACCCTAACCCTAACCCTAACCCTAACCCTAACCCTAACCCTAACCCTAACCCTAACCCTAACCCTAACCCTAACCCTAACCCTAACCCTAACCCTAACCCTAACCCTAACCCTAACCCTAACCCTAACCCTAACCCTAACCCTAACCCTAACCCTAACCCTAACCCTAACCCTAACCCTAACCCTAACCCTAACCCTAACCCTAACCCTAACCCTAACCCTAACCCTAACCCTAACCCTAACCCTAACCCTAACCCTAACCCTAACCCTAACCCTAACCCTAACCCTAACCCTAACCCTAACCCTAACCCTAACCCTAACCCTAACCCTAACCCTAACCCTAACCCTAACCCTAACCCTAACCCTAACCCTAACCCTAACCCTAACCCTAACCCTAACCCTAACCCTAACCCTAACCCTAACCCTAACCCTAACCCTAACCCTAACCCTAACCCTAACCCTAACCCTAACCCTAACCCTAACCCTAACCCTAACCCTAACCCTAACCCTAACCTAACCCTAACCCTAACCCTAACCCTAACCCTAACCCTAACCCTAACCCTAACCCTAACCCTAACCCTAACCCTAACCCTAACCCTAACCCTAACCCTAACCCTAACCCTAACCCTAACCCTAACCCTAACCCTAACCCTAACCCTAACCCTAACCCTAACCCTAACCCTAACCCTAACCCTAACCCTAACCCTAACCCTAACCCTAACCCTAACCCTAACCCTAACCCTAACCCTAACCCTAACCCTAACCCTAACCCTAACCCTAACCCTAACCCTAACCCTAACCCTAACCCTAACCCTAACCCTAACCCTAACCCTAACCCTAACCCTAACCCTAACCCTAACCCTAACCCTAACCCTAACCCTAACCCTAACCCTAACCCTAACCCTAACCCTAACCCTAACCCTAACCCTAACCCTAACCCTAACCCTAACCCTAACCCTAACCCTAACCCTAACCCTAACCCTAACCCTAACCCTAACCCTAACCCTAACCCTAACCCTAACCCTAACCCTAACCCTAACCCTAACCCTAACCCTAACCCTAACCCTAACCCTAACCCTAACCCTAACCCTAACCCTAACCCTAACCCTAACCCTAACCCTAACCCTAACCCTAACCCTAACCCTAACCCTAACCCTAACCCTAACCCTAACCCTAACCCTAACCCTAACCCTAACCCTAACCCTAACCCTAACCCTAACCCTAACCCTAACCCTAACCCTAACCCTAACCCTAACCCTAACCCTAACCCTAACCCTAACCCTAACCCTAACCCTAACCCTAACCCTAACCCTAACCCTAACCCTAACCCTAACCCTAACCCTAACCCTAACCCTAACCCTAACCCTAACCCTAACCCTAACCCTAACCCTAACCCTAACCCTAACCCTAACCCTAACCCTAACCCTAACCCTAACCCTAACCCTAACCCTAACCCTAACCCTAACCCTAACCCTAACCCTAACCCTAACCCTAACCCTAACCCTAACCCTAACCCTAACCCTAACCCTAACCCTAACCCTAACCCTAACCCTAACCCTAACCCTAACCCTAACCCTAACCCTAACCCTAACCCTAACCCTAACCCTAACCCTAACCCTAACCCTAACCCTAACCCTAACCCTAACCCTAACCCTAACCCTAACCCTAACCCTAACCCTAACCCTAACCCTAACCCTAACCCTAACCCTAACCCTAACCCTAACCCTAACCCTAACCCTAACCCTAACCCTAACCCTAACCCTAACCCTAACCCTAACCCTAACCCTAACCCTAACCCTAACCCTAACCCTAACCCTAACCCTAACCCTAACCCTAACCCTAACCCTAACCCTAACCCTAACCCTAACCCTAACCCTAACCCTAACCCTAACCCTAACCCTAACCCTAACCCTAACCCTAACCCTAACCCTAACCCTAACCCTAACCCTAACCCTAACCCTAACCCTAACCCTAACCCTAACCCTAACCCTAACCCTAACCCTAACCCTAACCCTAACCCTAACCCTAACCCTAACCCTAACCCTAACCCTAACCCTAACCCTAACCCTAACCCTAACCCTAACCCTAACCCTAACCCTAACCCTAACCCTAACCCTAACCCTAACCCTAACCCTAACCCTAACCCTAACCCTAACCCTAACCCTAACCCTAACCCTAACCCTAACCCTAACCCTAACCCTAACCCTAACCCTAACCCTAACCCTAACCCTAACCCTAACCCTAACCCTAACCCTAACCCTAACCCTAACCCTAACCCTAACCCTAACCCTAACCCTAACCCTAACCCTAACCCTAACCCTAACCCTAACCCTAACCCTAACCCTAACCCTAACCCTAACCCTAACCCTAACCCTAACCCTAACCCTAACCCTAACCCTAACCCTAACCCTAACCCTAACCCTAACCCTAACCCTAACCCTAACCCTAACCCTAACCCTAACCCTAACCCTAACCCTAACCCTAACCCTAACCCTAACCCTAACCCTAACCCTAACCCTAACCCTAACCCTAACCCTAACCCTAACCCTAACCCTAACCCTAACCCTAACCCTAACCCTAACCCTAACCCTAACCCTAACCCTAACCCTAACCCTAACCCTAACCCTAACCCTAACCCTAACCCTAACCCTAACCCTAACCCTAACCCTAACCCTAACCCTAACCCTAACCCTAACCCTAACCCTAACCCTAACCCTAACCCTAACCCTAACCCTAACCCTAACCCTAACCCTAACCCTAACCCTAACCCTAACCCTAACCCTAACCCTAACCCTAACCCTAACCCTAACCCTAACCCTAACCCTAACCCTAACCCTAACCCTAACCCTAACCCTAACCCTAACCCTAACCCTAACCCTAACCCTAACCCTAACCCTAACCCTAACCCTAACCCTAACCCTAACCCTAACCCTAACCCTAACCCTAACCCTAACCCTAACCCTAACCCTAACCCTAACCCTAACCCTAACCCTAACCCTAACCCTAACCCTAACCCTAACCCTAACCCTAACCCTAACCCTAACCCTAACCCTAACCCTAACCCTAACCCTAACCCTAACCCTAACCCTAACCCTAACCCTAACCCTAACCCTAACCCTAACCCTAACCCTAACCCTAACCCTAACCCTAACCCTAACCCTAACCCTAACCCTAACCCTAACCCTAACCCTAACCCTAACCCTAACCCTAACCCTAACCCTAACCCTAACCCTAACCCTAACCCTAACCCTAACCCTAACCCTAACCCTAACCCTAACCCTAACCCTAACCCTAACCCTAACCCTAACCCTAACCCTAACCCTAACCCTAACCCTAACCCTAACCCTAACCCTAACCCTAACCCTAACCCTAACCCTAACCCTAACCCTAACCCTAACCCTAACCCTAACCCTAACCCTAACCCTAACCCTAACCCTAACCCTAACCCTAACCCTAACCCTAACCCTAACCCTAACCCTAACCCTAACCCTAACCCTAACCCTAACCCTAACCCTAACCCTAACCCTAACCCTAACCCTAACCCTAACCCTAACCCTAACCCTAACCCTAACCCTAACCCTAACCCTAACCCTAACCCTAACCCTAACCCTAACCCTAACCCTAACCCTAACCCTAACCCTAACCCTAACCCTAACCCTAACCCTAACCCTAACCCTAACCCTAACCCTAACCCTAACCCTAACCCTAACCCTAACCCTAACCCTAACCCTAACCCTAACCCTAACCCTAACCCTAACCCTAACCCTAACCCTAACCCTAACCCTAACCCTAACCCTAACCCTAACCCTAACCCTAACCCTAACCCTAACCCTAACCCTAACCCTAACCCTAACCCTAACCCTAACCCTAACCCTAACCCTAACCCTAACCCTAACCCTAACCCTAACCCTAACCCTAACCCTAACCCTAACCCTAACCCTAACCCTAACCCTAACCCTAACCCTAACCCTAACCCTAACCCTAACCCTAACCCTAACCCTAACCCTAACCCTAACCCTAACCCTAACCCTAACCCTAACCCTAACCCTAACCCTAACCCTAACCCTAACCCTAACCCTAACCCTAACCCTAACCCTAACCCTAACCCTAACCCTAACCCTAACCCTAACCCTAACCCTAACCCTAACCCTAACCCTAACCCTAACCCTAACCCTAACCCTAACCCTAACCCTAACCCTAACCCTAACCCTAACCCTAACCCTAACCCTAACCCTAACCCTAACCCTAACCCTAACCCTAACCCTAACCCTAACCCTAACCCTAACCCTAACCCTAACCCTAACCCTAACCCTAACCCTAACCCTAACCCTAACCCTAACCCTAACCCTAACCCTAACCCTAACCCTAACCCTAACCCTAACCCTAACCCTAACCCTAACCCTAACCCTAACCCTAACCCTAACCCTAACCCTAACCCTAACCCTAACCCTAACCCTAACCCTAACCCTAACCCTAACCCTAACCCTAACCCTAACCCTAACCCTAACCCTAACCCTAACCCTAACCCTAACCCTAACCCTAACCCTAACCCTAACCCTAACCCTAACCCTAACCCTAACCCTAACCCTAACCCTAACCCTAACCCTAACCCTAACCCTAACCCTAACCCTAACCCTAACCCTAACCCTAACCCTAACCCTAACCCTAACCCTAACCCTAACCCTAACCCTAACCCTAACCCTAACCCTAACCCTAACCCTAACCCTAACCCTAACCCTAACCCTAACCCTAACCCTAACCCTAACCCTAACCCTAACCCTAACCCTAACCCTAACCCTAACCCTAACCCTAACCCTAACCCTAACCCTAACCCTAACCCTAACCCTAACCCTAACCCTAACCCTAACCCTAACCCTAACCCTAACCCTAACCCTAACCCTAACCCTAACCCTAACCCTAACCCTAACCCTAACCCTAACCCTAACCCTAACCCTAACCCTAACCCTAACCCTAACCCTAACCCTAACCCTAACCCTAACCCTAACCCTAACCCTAACCCTAACCCTAACCCTAACCCTAACCCTAACCCTAACCCTAACCCTAACCCTAACCCTAACCCTAACCCTAACCCTAACCCTAACCCTAACCCTAACCCTAACCCTAACCCTAACCCTAACCCTAACCCTAACCCTAACCCTAACCCTAACCCTAACCCTAACCCTAACCCTAACCCTAACCCTAACCCTAACCCTAACCCTAACCCTAACCCTAACCCTAACCCTAACCCTAACCCTAACCCTAACCCTAACCCTAACCCTAACCCTAACCCTAACCCTAACCCTAACCCTAACCCTAACCCTAACCCTAACCCTAACCCTAACCCTAACCCTAACCCTAACCCTAACCCTAACCCTAACCCTAACCCTAACCCTAACCCTAACCCTAACCCTAACCCTAACCCTAACCCTAACCCTAACCCTAACCCTAACCCTAACCCTAACCCTAACCCTAACCCTAACCCTAACCCTAACCCTAACCCTAACCCTAACCCTAACCCTAACCCTAACCCTAACCCTAACCCTAACCCTAACCCTAACCCTAACCCTAACCCTAACCCTAACCCTAACCCTAACCCTAACCCTAACCCTAACCCTAACCCTAACCCTAACCCTAACCCTAACCCTAACCCTAACCCTAACCCTAACCCTAACCCTAACCCTAACCCTAACCCTAACCCTAACCCTAACCCTAACCCTAACCCTAACCCTAACCCTAACCCTAACCCTAACCCTAACCCTAACCCTAACCCTAACCCTAACCCTAACCCTAACCCTAACCCTAACCCTAACCCTAACCCTAACCCTAACCCTAACCCTAACCCTAACCCTAACCCTAACCCTAACCCTAACCCTAACCCTAACCCTAACCCTAACCCTAACCCTAACCCTAACCCTAACCCTAACCCTAACCCTAACCCTAACCCTAACCCTAACCCTAACCCTAACCCTAACCCTAACCCTAACCCTAACCCTAACCCTAACCCTAACCCTAACCCTAACCCTAACCCTAACCCTAACCCTAACCCTAACCCTAACCCTAACCCTAACCCTAACCCTAACCCTAACCCTAACCCTAACCCTAACCCTAACCCTAACCCTAACCCTAACCCTAACCCTAACCCTAACCCTAACCCTAACCCTAACCCTAACCCTAACCCTAACCCTAACCCTAACCCTAACCCTAACCCTAACCCTAACCCTAACCCTAACCCTAACCCTAACCCTAACCCTAACCCTAACCCTAACCTAACCCTAACCCTAACCCTAACCCTAACCCTAACCCTAACCCTAACCCTAACCCTAACCCTAACCCTAACCCTAACCCTAACCCTAACCCTAACCCTAACCCTAACCCTAACCCTAACCCTAACCCTAACCCTAACCCTAACCCTAACCCTAACCCTAACCCTAACCCTAACCCTAACCCTAACCCTAACCCTAACCCTAACCCTAACCCTAACCCTAACCCTAACCCTAACCCTAACCCTAACCCTAACCCTAACCCTAACCCTAACCCTAACCCTAACCCTAACCCTAACCCTAACCCTAACCCTAACCCTAACCCTAACCCTAACCCTAACCCTAACCCTAACCCTAACCCTAACCCTAACCCTAACCCTAACCCTAACCCTAACCCTAACCCTAACCCTAACCCTAACCCTAACCCTAACCCTAACCCTAACCCTAACCCTAACCCTAACCCTAACCCTAACCCTAACCCTAACCCTAACCCTAACCCTAACCCTAACCCTAACCCTAACCCTAACCCTAACCCTAACCCTAACCCTAACCCTAACCCTAACCCTAACCCTAACCCTAACCCTAACCCTAACCCTAACCCTAACCCTAACCCTAACCCTAACCCTAACCCTAACCCTAACCCTAACCCTAACCCTAACCCTAACCCTAACCCTAACCCTAACCCTAACCCTAACCCTAACCCTAACCCTAACCCTAACCCTAACCCTAACCCTAACCCTAACCCTAACCCTAACCCTAACCCTAACCCTAACCCTAACCCTAACCCTAACCCTAACCCTAACCCTAACCCTAACCCTAACCCTAACCCTAACCCTAACCCTAACCCTAACCCTAACCCTAACCCTAACCCTAACCCTAACCCTAACCCTAACCCTAACCCTAACCCTAACCCTAACCCTAACCCTAACCCTAACCCTAACCCTAACCCTAACCCTAACCCTAACCCTAACCCTAACCCTAACCCTAACCCTAACCCTAACCCTAACCCTAACCCTAACCCTAACCCTAACCCTAACCCTAACCCTAACCCTAACCCTAACCCTAACCCTAACCCTAACCCTAACCCTAACCCTAACCCTAACCCTAACCCTAACCCTAACCCTAACCCTAACCCTAACCCTAACCCTAACCCTAACCCTAACCCTAACCCTAACCCTAACCCTAACCCTAACCCTAACCCTAACCCTAACCCTAACCCTAACCCTAACCCTAACCCTAACCCTAACCCTAACCCTAACCCTAACCCTAACCCTAACCCTAACCCTAACCCTAACCCTAACCCTAACCCTAACCCTAACCCTAACCCTAACCCTAACCCTAACCCTAACCCTAACCCTAACCCTAACCCTAACCCTAACCCTAACCCTAACCCTAACCCTAACCCTAACCCTAACCCTAACCCTAACCCTAACCCTAACCCTAACCCTAACCCTAACCCTAACCCTAACCCTAACCCTAACCCTAACCCTAACCCTAACCCTAACCCTAACCCTAACCCTAACCCTAACCCTAACCCTAACCCTAACCCTAACCCTAACCCTAACCCTAACCCTAACCCTAACCCTAACCCTAACCCTAACCCTAACCCTAACCCTAACCCTAACCCTAACCCTAACCCTAACCCTAACCCTAACCCTAACCCTAACCCTAACCCTAACCCTAACCCTAACCCTAACCCTAACCCTAACCCTAACCCTAACCCTAACCCTAACCCTAACCCTAACCCTAACCCTAACCCTAACCCTAACCCTAACCCTAACCCTAACCCTAACCCTAACCCTAACCCTAACCCTAACCCTAACCCTAACCCTAACCCTAACCCTAACCCTAACCCTAACCCTAACCCTAACCCTAACCCTAACCCTAACCCTAACCCTAACCCTAACCCTAACCCTAACCCTAACCCTAACCCTAACCCTAACCCTAACCCTAACCCTAACCCTAACCCTAACCCTAACCCTAACCCTAACCCTAACCCTAACCCTAACCCTAACCCTAACCCTAACCCTAACCCTAACCCTAACCCTAACCCTAACCCTAACCCTAACCCTAACCCTAACCCTAACCCTAACCCTAACCCTAACCCTAACCCTAACCCTAACCCTAACCCTAACCCTAACCCTAACCCTAACCCTAACCCTAACCCTAACCCTAACCCTAACCCTAACCCTAACCCTAACCTAACCCTAACCCTAACCCTAACCCTAACCCTAACCCTAACCCTAACCCTAACCCTAACCCTAACCCTAACCCTAACCCTAACCCTAACCCTAACCCTAACCCTAACCCTAACCCTAACCCTAACCCTAACCCTAACCCTAACCCTAACCCTAACCCTAACCTAACCCTAACCCTAACCCTAACCCTAACCCTAACCCTAACCCTAACCCTAACCCTAACCCTAACCCTAACCCTAACCCTAACCCTAACCCTAACCCTAACCCTAACCCTAACCCTAACCCTAACCCTAACCCTAACCCTAACCCTAACCCTAACCCTAACCCTAACCCTAACCCTAACCCTAACCCTAACCCTAACCCTAACCCTAACCCTAACCCTAACCCTAACCCTAACCCTAACCCTAACCCTAACCCTAACCCTAACCCTAACCCTAACCCTAACCCTAACCCTAACCCTAACCCTAACCCTAACCCTAACCCTAACCCTAACCCTAACCCTAACCCTAACCCTAACCCTAACCCTAACCCTAACCCTAACCCTAACCCTAACCCTAACCCTAACCCTAACCCTAACCCTAACCCTAACCCTAACCCTAACCCTAACCCTAACCCTAACCCTAACCCTAACCCTAACCCTAACCCTAACCCTAACCCTAACCCTAACAACCCTAACCCTAACCCTAACCCTAACCCTAACCCTAACCCTAACCCTAACCCTAACCCTAACCCTAACCCTAACCCTAACCCTAACCCTAACCCTAACCCTAACCCTAACCCTAACCCTAACCCTAACCCTAACCCTAACCCTAACCCTAACCCTAACCCTAACCCTAACCCTAACCCTAACCCTAACCCTAACCCTAACCCTAACCCTAACCCTAACCCTACCCTAACCCTAACCCTAACCTAACCCTAACCCTAACCCTAACCCTAACCCTAACCCTAACCCTAACCCTAACCCTAACCCTAACCCTAACCCTAACCCTAACCCTAACCCTAACCCTAACCCTAACCCTAACCCTAACCCTAACCCTAACCCTAACCCTAACCCTAACCCTAACCCTAACCCTAACCCTAACCCTAACCCTAACCCTAACCCTAACCCTAACCCTAACCCTAACCCTAACCCTAACCCTAACCCTAACCCTAACCCTAACCCTAACCCTAACCCTAACCCTAACCCTAACCCTAACCCTAACCCTAACCCTAACCCTAACCCTAACCCTAACCCTAACCCTAACCCTAACCCTAACCCTAACCCTAACCCTAACCCTAACCCTAACCCTAACCCTAACCCTAACCCTAACCCTAACCCTAACCCTAACCCTAACCCTAACCCTAACCCTAACCCTAACCCTAACCCTAACCCTAACCCTAACCCTAACCCTAACCCTAACCCTAACCCTAACCCTAACCCTAACCCTAACCCTAACCCTAACCCTAACCCTAACCCTAACCCTAACCCTAACCCTAACCCTAACCCTAACCCTAACCCTAACCCTAACCCTAACCCTAACCCTAACCCTAACCCTAACCCTAACCCTAACCCTAACCCTAACCCTAACCCTAACCCTAACCCTAACCCTAACCCTAACCCTAACCCTAACCCTAACCCTAACCCTAACCCTAACCCTAACCCTAACCCTAACCCTAACCCTAACCCTAACCCTAACCCTAACCCTAACCCTAACCCTAACCCTAACCCTAACCCTAACCCTAACCCTAACCCTAACCTAACCCTAACCCTAACCCTAACCCTAACCCTAACCCTAACCCTAACCCTAACCCTAACCCTAACCCTAACCCTAACCCTAACCCTAACCCTAACCCTAACCCTAACCTAACCCTAACCCTAACCCTAACCCTAACCCTAACCCTAACCCTAACCCTAACCCTAACCCTAACCCTAACCCTAACCCTAACCCTAACCCTAACCCTAACCCTAACCCTAACCCTAACCCTAACCCTAACCCTAACCCTAACCCTAACCCTAACCCTAACCCTAACCCTAACCCTAACCCTAACCCTAACCCTAACCCTAACCCTAACCCTAACCCTAACCCTAAGTCAAATTTCATAGGACAAAAAATACTTTAACGTGACCCCTACTCCTACACTAACCCTAACCGTCACAGACCCACTGGCTGGAAACCCACCCACGTCAACCCTACTGATTATAACCCTAAGTCAAATTTCATAGGACAAAAAAATACTTTAACGTGACCCCTACTCCTACACTAACCCTAACCGTCACAGACCCACTGGCTGGAAACCCACCCACGTCAACCCTACTGATTATAACCCTAAGTCAAATTTCATAGGACAAAAAATACTTTAACGTGACCCCTACTCCTACACTAACCCTAACCGTCACAGACCGACTGGCTGTAAACCCACCTGCAACAAACCTATTGATTATAACCCTAAGTCGAGTTTCATAGGACAAAAAATACTTTAACGTGACCCTTACTCCTACACTAACCCTAACCGTCACAGACCCACTGACTGGAAACCCACCCACATCAACCCTACTGATTATAACCCTAAGTCAAATTTCATAGGACAAAAATTACTTTAACGTGACCCCTACTCCTACACTAACCCTACCCGTCACAGACCCACTGGCTGGAAACCCACCCACGTCAACCCTACTGATTATAACCCTAAGTCAAATTTCACAGGACAAAAAATAATTTAACGTGACCCCTACTCCTACACTAACCCTAACCGTCACAGACCCACTGGCTGGAAACCCACCTGCATCAACCCTACGGACTAGAATCCCAACCCCCACGCTAACCCTACCCATTATAAAAATCCAAAAATCAATGGAATTTACTCACAAACCCATTTCTGCACTAAATCTACCCACCAGTGCACCTGTCGACCAGAGAACCTTTCTCAAAACCTTAGAATAAAAATCCAAATTCACGTTCCGCACGTCTAAATTGAACGGTCTCAAACCATACGACTAATATGACCTTGACCTTTACCATATACCAAAATACTTCACCTCTGGGGGGGTTGCGATGCTGGATCAGGATTATCGGGCTTCGGCTTGGTTCGCTGGTCCAGAGCAAGTTCAGACCGAAAACTTCGCAATTCCTAAAAACCAGAAAAAGAAATAAGAACAATAGTTTTCAACAGTAAAGGTTAGCCACGACCTCAATACCACACTAGGACGTACCCGTCAGACTAACCCAACTGAATAAAACAGATTACAATAAAATAAGACCCACAAATCAGTTTGAGGATCCTCATCCCCTCCGGTCTCTCTCTTAACCCTCGGGTTTGGCAGAGAGACGGGATGGGGAGACGAATCGAACCCAGACAGGTTCGTTGGAAAATGTGAGTCCCAGACAGGTCGCACATTTTCTGATTCGTCCTTTCAAAATAGGATTTCTCAGATTGATTTCTCTCACGAGTTGACCTTCACCATAGACCAAAATACTTCACCTCTGGGGGAATTGCGATGCTGGATCAGGATTATCAGGCTTCGGCTCGGTTCGCTGGTCCAGAGCAAGTTCAGACCGGAAACTTCGCAATTCCTAAAAACCAAAAAAAAGAGAAATAAGAACAATAATTTTCACCAGTAAAGGTCAGCCACGACTCCACTACCACACTTAAACTTACCCATCAGAATAATCCAACCTGACATTATAATAAATAAAAGGCAAAACAACAGAAGTTTCATAAACTAACGAAAAAAATAACAAGCTACCCACCTGGCCCATAAGCCAAAAAAGGCATTGCTCCTAGACGGGAGCCAATCACAGGCGACATAGTATAGTCTGACATGCGTCGGCCCGTGCCCCTCCTCATTCTCCCTACTACAAACCTTTCCAGACGAGTGCTGGCTTGGGGGGAGATGTTGTAATTTCCCCTAACCTAACCCTGGCCAGAGCCATCGGACTTGACATACTATTCTACGCAAATGATCTTGTACAAATGGGCCTATAGTTTGGTTTAAAGATCCTCATCCCCTCCGGTCTCTCCCTTACCCCCCGGGATGGGCGGAGAGACAGGATGGGGAGACGAATCGAACCCAGACAGGTTCGTTGGAAAGCGTGAGACCCAGACAGGCCGCACGTTTTCTGATTCGTCCTCCCAAAACAGGATCTCTCAGATTTTAAATGATAAACTGTCAGGATTCCTTTCTTTTTTAAGCAACCTACCATAAATTACCCAACTAGACGGCGTCCATAGACTAAAGCAAAACTTCTCAAATGACCTCTTCTGTCCTTCCTACATCAAAATAAAATTAATAAATAGATATATACAAATATATATATATACATATATTAATTCATTCTATTTATGATATTTTAAGACGTTTTTTCATATTTCCTTAGGCTTTACAGCTTAAAACAACATGTCCGCGGACCAGGATTTTAAAGCGCTGCTTAGAAGCATGGATCGCTTCTTGAGAGCTTTCCACCATTTCCACCAATTAAAAATACAATCAGAAGAAAACCGGCAACCAAAACGACTGACCATCATGGCTAACAAAATCACATTGGACATCCGGCCGGCCATACCGAATCCCACCACGGAGCTACTAATTTATGGTAATGCTAGAAATTGGCTTCATGTTGGTATCGAGATCCTCGAACAGCATTACCAAGACGCGTTAACAACGGCTCGGTCCGAAATCCTCTCCTCTTCCCTTGTTCGTTGGGAAGAAGCTTGGAAGATTGCGATCAAATGGACCCGCAAACGTATCACTACCATCCGTGAGAACACAATCGAACAAGCCACTCAGGAAATCTCTACAATCATTAAAGAAAAACAAAACGGGGAAAACAACCCCCAAATCAACCAACAGGAAACCACTACGTCAATTCGAATCCCTCCACAACAAACCAAACAAACGCAACTCCCTCCAGACCCCCAACCAGAACAGGCAGGACCATCTACCGCTCCATCAAAACATAATAACAACAACAACAACAAAAGAAAAACACCTCCACCCAGCAACCCATCACCCATCACCAACTACAAAATAATCAGAACTTCCTCGGATACAAGATCACAACACTCCAGAAAGTCTAACCCCACCGTCCCGGTCCCACAACTCACTCAGCAGAACAAACACCCATCGACCAGCACGGACGACAACGAAAAATCTAATCCTCAGTCGAAAGGCCCAAACAGCTCCCCTAGACAGGATGAACTTCAGGTGAACCTCCAGTCGGAGACTTCTCCTCAGGCCACCAGCCTACACACCCGACATGAGCATTATGGAAACAAGTACCAAAACTGGTCACTAAACCCGAGCCGACCCATCTTATTCATAGGGGACTCCAATCTCAGTCGCCTCCCTGCCATAAACAACCCAAATCTTGAAGTGGACAGCTACCCGGGCGCTAACTTAACAGTAGCAGCCCATATTCTAAGGAACCAGACCCCACGGTCCCCAGAGGTACAACATGCAATCCTCTCCTTCGGCCTGAATGACAGGGATGAGGGAAACCCGTCCCTTCAAAAAAAGAACTTAGAACGCCTCGTGGGAGGAGCCCACTATGCCTTTCCGAATGCAGTAATTAGCATCCCCCTCATCAACTACGACAAAAGATTGACAAAACAAACCATAAATAACATCAGATACCTTAATGAGACCATCCTAGCTACGGGTTCAAGTATCCCACTTCTGGACTGGAATCATTTCAAAACGGGCAACGACAAAATCCATTGGACTCCAGAGACAGCAAAAGCCATGATGGACCATTGGCTTAATTTTTTAGGGTCAAAACAACAATCCCAGCACGAGAAACCGCGAGAAACCAAACAGTAATAAACCTATCACAACTAGTCACCTTAACACCGATCCAAATAAAACTTCTAGATAAAGGGCTATCATTTATCCCCTCCCACCTAACCAAAACACACAATAGACAGACTCTGTTAATGGAACTCACCAATTTTCACAAAAGAATACAGAAGAACATTTACTTCGGACCAGGGTCAGAATCAGAGGCTCCCCCCTTCTCGGAAAAATCAGATTGGTTACCTCCACCCCAACAATTACCCAGGCAGATATGGGACTTTTTTGAAAAGAATTGTAAGGATCTACAAACCTTAATGACAAACTCCAACGCCCCAACTCCAAATCTCACAGCGGAGGAAATAGAAGCTCTTGAAACACTCTCCAACAGAGAGGACATAATCATAAAACCAGCAGACAAGGGCAGCGCAATCGTAATAATGGACAAAACACAATATGTTCAAGAAAGTTTACGACAACTTCAGAACACGGAATTCTATTCCAAATTACCAAAGCCAATCTTTCAGGACTCCATACCCATCATAAAAGAAATAATACAAAACCTAGTTCAGGAAAAATTCATTAACAAAAAACAGGCAAATTACTTAACCGGCCAACACATACCAAGACCAAGAAGATTCTACCTACTTCCAAAGATACATAAACCCAAAGAAAAATGGTCCACCCCCACGATGCCACCAGGACGACCCATAGTATCGGATTGTGGTAGCGAAAGCTACAGAATAGCGGAATTCCTGGATTTCCACCTTAATCCCCTATCAAACAAACATCCCAGTTTTCTAAAGGACACGTTCGACTTTGTTCAAAAAGTGAAGAACCTTAAAATACCACCAGAGGCCATCCTATTTACATTGGACGTAGACAGTTTGTATACTAACATCGAGACCCACTTGGGCCTTCAAGCAGTACAAGAATGGCTACTAAAATACCCAGACGAAGCAAGACCCAACCAACACATTTTACAACTCTTAGAACTTAGTCTCACCAGGAACGATTTTGAATTCAAAGGGGAATATTTTTTACAAACCAAAGGTACGGCTATGGGCAAAAAATTCGCCCCAGCATATGCTAACATTTATATGGCCCACTGGGAAGAAACTGTTTTTCCCAAATGCCTAAAACAACCCTTCAGCTACTTCCGATTCCTGGACGATATATGGGGAGTGTGGCAACACAGCTTACAGGACCTGGAGGACTTTTTAACAATTCTAAACTCTCATCACAATTCAATCAAGGTCAAATCCACTATTCACCCACTGTCAGTAGACTTCCTAGACACCACGGTCTTTAAAGGAAAAGATTTTTCTACTACCAACCATCTGGACATCAAAGTTTTCTTTAAAGAAACAGACACCCATGCACTTCTGCACCGAAAAAGCCACCACCCCCCACACACCTTTAAAGGCATTGTAAAATCCCAATTGATTAGATACTCAAGAATATGCACACGGGAAGCAGATTTTCAAACCGCCCGTAAAACATTGTTTCAAGCACTCCGTAAAAGGGGATATTCCAGACAACAGTTAAGACAGATTTACAGAAATTATGACCAGACCACCCCCAAAACCAGATCTACCACGGAAAACCAAATTCTAACCCCCGCCATCTTCACTTATTCCTCCACCGCTACCAAATTCACTCAAAAAATAAGAAACAATTATGAAACAATACTGGCACCCACACCAGCAGGAGAAGGTATTAACATCATAGCGGCATATAAGAGAAACACAAGTCTACGAGATTTATTGGTCCACAGTAGGTGCACAGAAAAACAAAGAAAAGTTGCAAAACCACGACAACAAACTCAGATTGTTAAACCATGGAGACGCTCTGAGGCATTCCAATTGGCCAACATACCTCTCAATACCAAAAACTGCATTTATGCCATTACATGCACTCTGTGCAAGAAACAATATGTAGGACAAACTCGCAATTCCATCAGAACCAGATTGTACCAACACAGATACAATATTAGAATGCAAAAAGGAAAACATCAAAGTAGAACTTTAATAGAACACTTCCACAGACACGGTTTACATAGATTACACATACAGGGAATGGATCACAACCCGAACTGGTCTACCAGACAGAGATTATTTAAAGAACACTTTTGGATCAGAAAACTCAACACTAAGGTTCCCAATGGTCTAAATGATAGAATAGAAATTAGTTAATAGTTCCACGTTTATATAAAATTAATTAAAAAAATAAAATACAACCAAAAAATAAAAAAAATATAAAAAAATAAAAAATTAATAAAAACATAAAAAAATTATATAAAAAATGGGAGTCAATGATGAGCGGGATACATAAGGACAGCTGTCCACTTGATCCCAAATCTGACAAGCTCCCTTCGTTAAAAAAGTAACAACACTTAGTAATATACTAGAATTTTACAAATTCTTTTAATCCATTTCACCAATTTTTCATCAATCTTTCCCCATCTTAAATAGACATTTAAGTAACCCTAACCCTAATAATAATAATAATAATAATAATAAATAAAAATAAATAAATAAAAATAAATAAATAAATAAACTTCGAATCGTTTTTCACGGGTTGACTTTTACCGTCAACTTTCATGAATCTCGTTGTCATAATTCAAGCTGAAAAACCAAGGAGGAGTTACTAAACGGAACACCTTTTCTATCAAGGGTGAGACAGTGAACACACAGGTGAATTATGGGATTGGCCTTGATACTTACCACCACTCTAAGTACACGCTCAAAACATAGGACTGGGAAAACTTCCAACAGCAATTTTCATTGCCCCGATTCGAAAAATGACTATCGTCGTCAACGATTCATGGGTTGGCTTTTACCGTCAACTTTTCATGAATCGTTTTTCTACGACAACGTTTCATGGGTCGACTTTTACCGTCGACTTTTCATGAACCGTTTGTGGACGACATCGATTCATGGGTCGACTTTTACCGTCAACTTTTCATGAGTCGTTTTTCGCTTATCAGCGATTCATGGGTCAACTTTTACCGTCGACTTTCATGAATCGTTACTCACGAATCAACGTTCGCCATGGAAATTCACGGGTTGACTTTTACCGTCAACTTTCATGAATCTCGTGGTCATAATTCAAGCTGAAAAACCATGGAGGAGTGACTAATTGGAACGCACTTTCCATCAAGGGTGAGACAAAAATCACACAGGTGCATTATGGGTATTTACCTTGATACTTACCATCGTCCTAACTACACGTTCAAAATATGGGGTCTGGAACATCTTAATCACCTCTTCTTTAGGGTTCAGGCTCCCAACGGTTGTCTTTGGTAAGGATGATGTCGGTTTGGTTCTAGCTTAAGCCTTAGAGGGGAAAGGCTGGTAGAAGCTTGATGGGCCCTTCGGGGTACATCCGCCAGTTTTGACCCTCGACCTGACCCCTTAAAAATCCATTCATTTAATATGGTGAATGGGGAGGTCAGGATTGCCCCATTTGAGGGATTCCCTGGGCCGTTGAGCGCGGTGGCCAGGGGTAACGACGATTGACTTCGGCGTCTGCCCCAGGGCCGTGGTGTCTCTTGGGCTTCAGGGGATTTCTTGAAGGGTCTCCCAGCACTCTGGGGGTCTGGAAACCTGGGGAGGCTGAGATTTAGGTTTTGGCTATCCCCGGGCGGAAGGACCTCTATGGTCTTGGGGCTGAGAGGATTGGGAATCTCTCATCCCTGGGGACTCCTGGGCACCTATCGGTTCACGAGGAAGGGGAATCTCGTGGCCGCTGGGGGCCTTGGGTTTCAGCTTGGGAGATCTATAGGGGCTAAATCGGCAAGGGGGGAATTGGACGGCAGCGATCCATTTGCTGTATGCCTTTTCTCCTTGGGTCCCAGGACCCAGCTGATTTGGGCAAGGACCCCTTGGGACTCTTCAGGAGGCTTTGCCTTTGGAGGACTCATGGGGGTCTACTCCCTGGATTAGCCGGGGAAGGCCCCACCAAAATCAGCAGGGGCTAAGGGGAATGAGCGATCTGATCGTTGCTGACCCTGGAACCCTGAGTTCCCTAAGAACTTTGCTGATTTGGGCAAAGGATCCGGGGGAGACCGGTGGGTCCAGTCGGACGTAACCTGGTTGCGGCCGGCGGACTCTCTCGGTGCCTTTAGATCCAGCTCTGGGAAACCGGGGGGAGATCCCTGTGGGGCTCTTCACGAGCGTTGCGGGACCTCTTCTGATTAACCGGAGTAAGCCCCAAGAGGAGAACTTTTAGTCACAGACTCTTCTCGGGTGACCTGGGTAACCTAACGGTGCTAACAAAGGGTCACTTGGGGGAGTGGTAAGTATCCAGCCTTCCTGGGGTAACACCTGGGCGGGTGGCCTGGGGCGATGGGCCTTAATTGGAGCCAAATTTTCTACGGTGACTAGCGCCACTCAGACAACGGCACATTGCGCACCAACACCCCACGCACTGACAGTTTTCTTCCCAGCTGCTTTTTACTTGTCTTCATTGCTGGATTTCGAGTTATCCCACTCGAACAAATCTTTCCACTTGACTCTTTGAGTCCACTTCCCTGTACGAATAGATTTCCCCGGACCTAAACGCCAACCAGCCTATCACTCCCGACCACATCCTAAAAACCACCGGTATCCACCACATCCCCTTAAAAAAAACAGGAGAATTAGCATACCACACACCAGAACCCAAAAAACACACTATTGTGGTTCTTTTTAGAAACTTTAGCACTTGGTCTCGAGACACACGTCTGGGACTGATCCCCCAGACGGGCCGCCTCAGAGGAGGGTGTCTAGTGTTTAAAGAGCTGAAACACCCGTTGATACTGAGGTACGCTACTGAAGATGTGTCTCACAAATTTCCCTCACACACAACACTTGAGGGAGTAGGAATTTCCATGGACAAAAATACTTTAACGTGATCCCTACTCCTACACTAACCGTCACAGACCCACTGGCTGTAAACCCACCTGCATCAACCCTATTGATTATAACCCTAAGTCAAATTTCATAGGACAAAAAATACTTTAACGTGACCCCTACTCCTACACTAACCCTAACCGTCACAGACCCACTGGCTGGAAACCCACCCACGTCAACCCTAATGATTATAACCCTAAGTCAAATTTCATAGGACAAAAAATACTTTAACGTGACCCCTACTCCTACACTAACCCTAACCGTCACAGACCCACTGGCTGTAAACCCACCTGCATCAACCCTATTGATTATAACCCTAAGTCAAATTTCATAGGACAAAAAATACTTTAACGTGACCCCTACTCCTACACTAACCCTAACCGTCACAGACCCACTGGCTGGAAACCCACCCACGTCAACCCTACTGATTATAACCCTAAGTCAAATTTCATAGGACAAAAAAATACTTTAACGTGACCCCTACTCCTACACTAACCCTAACCGTCACAGACCCACTGGCTGGAAACCCACCCACGTCAACCCTACTGATTATAACCCTAAGTCAAATTTCATAGGACAAAAAATACTTTAACGTGACCCCTACTCCTACACTAACCCTAACCGTCACAGACCGACTGGCTGTAAACCCACCTGCAACAAACCTATTGATTATAACCCTAAGTCGAGTTTCATAGGACAAAAAATACTTTAACGTGACCCTTACTCCTACACTAACCCTAACCGTCACAGACCCACTGACTGGAAACCCACCCACATCAACCCTACTGATTATAACCCTAAGTCAAATTTCATAGGACAAAAATTACTTTAACGTGACCCCTACTCCTACACTAACCCTACCCGTCACAGACCCACTGGCTGGAAACCCACCCACGTCAACCCTACTGATTATAACCCTAAGTCAAATTTCACAGGACAAAAAATAATTTAACGTGACCCCTACTCCTACACTAACCCTAACCGTCACAGACCCACTGGCTGGAAACCCACCTGCATCAACCCTACGGACTAGAATCCCAACCCCCACGCTAACCCTACCCATTATAAAAATCCAAAAATCAATGGAATTTACTCACAAACCCATTTCTGCACTAAATCTACCCACCAGTGCACCTGTCGACCAGAGAACCTTTCTCAAAACCTTAGAATAAAAATCCAAATTCACGTTCCGCACGTCTAAATTGAACGGTCTCAAACCATACGACTAATATGACCTTGACCTTTACCATATACCAAAATACTTCACCTCTGGGGGGGTTGCGATGCTGGATCAGGATTATCGGGCTTCGGCTTGGTTCGCTGGTCCAGAGCAAGTTCAGACCGAAAACTTCGCAATTCCTAAAAACCAGAAAAAGAAATAAGAACAATAGTTTTCAACAGTAAAGGTTAGCCACGACCTCAATACCACACTAGGACGTACCCGTCAGACTAACCCAACTGAATAAAACAGATTACAATAAAATAAGACCCACAAATCAGTTTGAGGATCCTCATCCCCTCCGGTCTCTCTCTTAACCCTCGGGTTTGGCAGAGAGACGGGATGGGGAGACGAATCGAACCCAGACAGGTTCGTTGGAAAATGTGAGTCCCAGACAGGTCGCACATTTTCTGATTCGTCCTTTCAAAATAGGATTTCTCAGATTGATTTCTCTCACGAGTTGACCTTCACCATAGACCAAAATACTTCACCTCTGGGGGAATTGCGATGCTGGATCAGGATTATCAGGCTTCGGCTCGGTTCGCTGGTCCAGAGCAAGTTCAGACCGGAAACTTCGCAATTCCTAAAAACCAAAAAAAAGAGAAATAAGAACAATAATTTTCACCAGTAAAGGTCAGCCACGACTCCACTACCACACTTAAACTTACCCATCAGAATAATCCAACCTGACATTATAATAAATAAAAGGCAAAACAACAGAAGTTTCATAAACTAACGAAAAAAATAACAAGCTACCCACCTGGCCCATAAGCCAAAAAAGGCATTGCTCCTAGACGGGAGCCAATCACAGGCGACATAGTATAGTCTGACATGCGTCGGCCCGTGCCCCTCCTCATTCTCCCTACTACAAACCTTTCCAGACGAGTGCTGGCTTGGGGGGAGATGTTGTAATTTCCCCTAACCTAACCCTGGCCAGAGCCATCGGACTTGACATACTATTCTACGCAAATGATCTTGTACAAATGGGCCTATAGTTTGGTTTAAAGATCCTCATCCCCTCCGGTCTCTCCCTTACCCCCCGGGATGGGCGGAGAGACAGGATGGGGAGACGAATCGAACCCAGACAGGTTCGTTGGAAAGCGTGAGACCCAGACAGGCCGCACGTTTTCTGATTCGTCCTCCCAAAACAGGATCTCTCAGATTTTAAATGATAAACTGTCAGGATTCCTTTCTTTTTTAAGCAACCTACCATAAATTACCCAACTAGACGGCGTCCATAGACTAAAGCAAAACTTCTCAAATGACCTCTTCTGTCCTTCCTACATCAAAATAAAATTAATAAATAGATATATACAAATATATATATATACATATATTAATTCATTCTATTTATGATATTTTAAGACGTTTTTTCATATTTCCTTAGGCTTTACAGCTTAAAACAACATGTCCGCGGACCAGGATTTTAAAGCGCTGCTTAGAAGCATGGATCGCTTCTTGAGAGCTTTCCACCATTTCCACCAATTAAAAATACAATCAGAAGAAAACCGGCAACCAAAACGACTGACCATCATGGCTAACAAAATCACATTGGACATCCGGCCGGCCATACCGAATCCCACCACGGAGCTACTAATTTATGGTAATGCTAGAAATTGGCTTCATGTTGGTATCGAGATCCTCGAACAGCATTACCAAGACGCGTTAACAACGGCTCGGTCCGAAATCCTCTCCTCTTCCCTTGTTCGTTGGGAAGAAGCTTGGAAGATTGCGATCAAATGGACCCGCAAACGTATCACTACCATCCGTGAGAACACAATCGAACAAGCCACTCAGGAAATCTCTACAATCATTAAAGAAAAACAAAACGGGGAAAACAACCCCCAAATCAACCAACAGGAAACCACTACGTCAATTCGAATCCCTCCACAACAAACCAAACAAACGCAACTCCCTCCAGACCCCCAACCAGAACAGGCAGGACCATCTACCGCTCCATCAAAACATAATAACAACAACAACAACAAAAGAAAAACACCTCCACCCAGCAACCCATCACCCATCACCAACTACAAAATAATCAGAACTTCCTCGGATACAAGATCACAACACTCCAGAAAGTCTAACCCCACCGTCCCGGTCCCACAACTCACTCAGCAGAACAAACACCCATCGACCAGCACGGACGACAACGAAAAATCTAATCCTCAGTCGAAAGGCCCAAACAGCTCCCCTAGACAGGATGAACTTCAGGTGAACCTCCAGTCGGAGACTTCTCCTCAGGCCACCAGCCTACACACCCGACATGAGCATTATGGAAACAAGTACCAAAACTGGTCACTAAACCCGAGCCGACCCATCTTATTCATAGGGGACTCCAATCTCAGTCGCCTCCCTGCCATAAACAACCCAAATCTTGAAGTGGACAGCTACCCGGGCGCTAACTTAACAGTAGCAGCCCATATTCTAAGGAACCAGACCCCACGGTCCCCAGAGGTACAACATGCAATCCTCTCCTTCGGCCTGAATGACAGGGATGAGGGAAACCCGTCCCTTCAAAAAAAGAACTTAGAACGCCTCGTGGGAGGAGCCCACTATGCCTTTCCGAATGCAGTAATTAGCATCCCCCTCATCAACTACGACAAAAGATTGACAAAACAAACCATAAATAACATCAGATACCTTAATGAGACCATCCTAGCTACGGGTTCAAGTATCCCACTTCTGGACTGGAATCATTTCAAAACGGGCAACGACAAAATCCATTGGACTCCAGAGACAGCAAAAGCCATGATGGACCATTGGCTTAATTTTTTAGGGTCAAAACAACAATCCCAGCACGAGAAACCGCGAGAAACCAAACAGTAATAAACCTATCACAACTAGTCACCTTAACACCGATCCAAATAAAACTTCTAGATAAAGGGCTATCATTTATCCCCTCCCACCTAACCAAAACACACAATAGACAGACTCTGTTAATGGAACTCACCAATTTTCACAAAAGAATACAGAAGAACATTTACTTCGGACCAGGGTCAGAATCAGAGGCTCCCCCCTTCTCGGAAAAATCAGATTGGTTACCTCCACCCCAACAATTACCCAGGCAGATATGGGACTTTTTTGAAAAGAATTGTAAGGATCTACAAACCTTAATGACAAACTCCAACGCCCCAACTCCAAATCTCACAGCGGAGGAAATAGAAGCTCTTGAAACACTCTCCAACAGAGAGGACATAATCATAAAACCAGCAGACAAGGGCAGCGCAATCGTAATAATGGACAAAACACAATATGTTCAAGAAAGTTTACGACAACTTCAGAACACGGAATTCTATTCCAAATTACCAAAGCCAATCTTTCAGGACTCCATACCCATCATAAAAGAAATAATACAAAACCTAGTTCAGGAAAAATTCATTAACAAAAAACAGGCAAATTACTTAACCGGCCAACACATACCAAGACCAAGAAGATTCTACCTACTTCCAAAGATACATAAACCCAAAGAAAAATGGTCCACCCCCACGATGCCACCAGGACGACCCATAGTATCGGATTGTGGTAGCGAAAGCTACAGAATAGCGGAATTCCTGGATTTCCACCTTAATCCCCTATCAAACAAACATCCCAGTTTTCTAAAGGACACGTTCGACTTTGTTCAAAAAGTGAAGAACCTTAAAATACCACCAGAGGCCATCCTATTTACATTGGACGTAGACAGTTTGTATACTAACATCGAGACCCACTTGGGCCTTCAAGCAGTACAAGAATGGCTACTAAAATACCCAGACGAAGCAAGACCCAACCAACACATTTTACAACTCTTAGAACTTAGTCTCACCAGGAACGATTTTGAATTCAAAGGGGAATATTTTTTACAAACCAAAGGTACGGCTATGGGCAAAAAATTCGCCCCAGCATATGCTAACATTTATATGGCCCACTGGGAAGAAACTGTTTTTCCCAAATGCCTAAAACAACCCTTCAGCTACTTCCGATTCCTGGACGATATATGGGGAGTGTGGCAACACAGCTTACAGGACCTGGAGGACTTTTTAACAATTCTAAACTCTCATCACAATTCAATCAAGGTCAAATCCACTATTCACCCACTGTCAGTAGACTTCCTAGACACCACGGTCTTTAAAGGAAAAGATTTTTCTACTACCAACCATCTGGACATCAAAGTTTTCTTTAAAGAAACAGACACCCATGCACTTCTGCACCGAAAAAGCCACCACCCCCCACACACCTTTAAAGGCATTGTAAAATCCCAATTGATTAGATACTCAAGAATATGCACACGGGAAGCAGATTTTCAAACCGCCCGTAAAACATTGTTTCAAGCACTCCGTAAAAGGGGATATTCCAGACAACAGTTAAGACAGATTTACAGAAATTATGACCAGACTACCCCCAAAACCAGATCTACCACGGAAAACCAAATTCTAACCCCCGCCATCTTCACTTATTCCTCCACCGCTACCAAATTCACTCAAAAAATAAGAAACAATTATGAAACAATACTGGCACCCACACCAGCAGGAGAAGGTATTAACATCATAGCGGCATATAAGAGAAACACAAGTCTACGAGATTTATTGGTCCACAGTAGGTGCACAGAAAAACAAAGAAAAGTTGCAAAACCACGACTACAAACTCAGATTGTTAAACCATGGAGACGCTCTGAGGCATTCCAATTGGCCAACATACCTCTCAATACCAAAAACTGCATTTATGCCATTACATGCACTCTGTGCAAGAAACAATATGTAGGACAAACTCGCAATTCCATCAGAACCAGATTGTACCAACACAGATACAATATTAGAATGCAAAAAGGAAAACATCAAAGTAGAACTTTAATAGAACACTTCCACAGACACGGTTTACATAGATTACACATACAGGGAGTGGATCACAACCCGAACTGGTCTACCAGACAGAGATTATTTAAAGAACACTTTTGGATCAGAAAACTCAACACTAAGGTTCCCAATGGTCTAAATGATAGAATAGAAATTAGTTAATAGTTCCACGTTTATATAAAATTAATTAAAAAAATAAAATACAACCAAAAAATAAAAAAAATATAAAAAAATAAAAAATTAATAAAAACATAAAAAAATTATAAAAAATGGGAGTCAATGATGAGCGGGATACATAAGGACAGCTGTCCACTTGATCCCAAATCTGACAAGCTCCCTTCGTTAAAAAAGTAACAACACTTAGTAATATACTAGAATTTTACAAATTCTTTTAATCCATTTCACCAATTTTTCATCAATCTTTCCCCATCTTAAATAGACATTTAAGTAACCCTAACCCTAATAATAATAATAATAATAATAATAATAAATAAAAATAAATAAATAAAAATAAATAAATAAATAAACTTCGATTCGTTTTTCACGGGTTGACTTTTACCGTCAACTTTCATGAATCTCGTTGTCATAATTCAAGCTGAAAAACCAAGGAGGAGTTACTAAACGGAACACCTTTTCTATCAAGGGTGAGACAGTGAACACACAGGTGAATTATGGGATTGGCCTTGATACTTACCACCACTCTAAATACACGCTCAAAACATAGGACTGGGAAAACTTCCAACAGCAATTTTCATTGCCCCGATTCGAAAAATGACTATCGTCGTCAACGATTCATGGGTTGGCTTTTACCGTCAACTTTTCATGAATCGTTTTTCTACGACAGCGTTTCATGGGTCGACTTTTACCGTCGACTTTTCATGAATCGTTTGTGGACGACATCGATTCATGGGTCGACTTTTACCGTCAACTTTTCATGAATCGTTTTTCGCTTATCAGCGATTCATGGGTCAACTTTTACCGTCGACTTTCATGAATCGTTACTCACGAATCAACGTTCGCCATGGAAATTCACGGGTTGACTTTTACCGTCAACTTTCATGAATCTCGTGGTCATAATTCAAGCTGAAAAACCATGGAGGAGTGACTAATTGGAACGCACTTTCCATCAAGGGTGAGACAAAAATCACACAGGTGCATTATGGGTATTTACCTTGATACTTACCATCGTCCTAACTACACGTTCAAAATATGGGGTCTGGAACATCTTAATCACCTCTTCTTTAGGGTTCAGGCTCCCAACGGTTGTCTTTGGTAAGGATGATGTCGGTTTGGTTCTAGCTTAAGCCTTAGAGGGGAAAGGCTGGTAGAAGCTTGATGGGCCCTTCGGGGTACATCCGCCAGTTTTGACCCTCGACCTGACCCCTTAAAAATCCATTCATTTAATATGGTGAATGGGGAGGTCAGGATTGCCCCATTTGAGGGATTCCCTGGGCCGTTGAGCGCGGTGGCCAGGGGTAACGACGATTGACTTCGGCGTCTGCCCCAGGGCCGTGGTGTCTCTTGGGCTTCAGGGGATTTCTTGAAGGGTCTCCCAGCACTCTGGGGGTCTGGAAACCTGGGGAGGCTGAGATTTAGGTTTTGGCTATCCCTGGGCGGAAGGACCTCTATGGTCTTGGGGCTGAGAGGATTGGGAATCTCTCATCCCTGGGGACTCCTGGGCACCTATCGGTTCACGAGGAAGGGGAATCTCGTGGCCGCTGGGGGCCTTGGGTTTCAGCTTGGGAGATCTATAGGGGCTAAATCGGCAAGGGGGGAATTGGACGGCAGCGATCCATTTGCTGTATGCCTTTTCTCCTTGGGTCCCAGGACCCAGCTGATTTGGGCAAGGACCCCTTGGGACTCTTCAGGAGGCTTTGCCTTTGGAGGACTCATGGGGGTCTACTCCCTGGATTAGCCGGGGAAGGCCCCACCAAAATCAGCAGGGGCTAAGGGGAATGAGCGATCTGATCGTTGCTGACCCTGGAACCCTGAGTTCCCTAAGAACTTGGCTGATTTGGGCAAAGGATCTGGGGGAGACCGGTGGGTCCAGTCGGACGTAACCTGGTTGCGGCCGGCGGACTCTCTCGGTGCCTTTAGATCCAGCTCTGGGAAACCGGGTGGAGATCCCTGTGGGGCTCTTCACGAGCATTGCGGGACCTCTTCTGATTAACCGGAGTAAGCCCCAAGAGGAGACCTTTTAGTCACAGACTCTTCTCGGGTGACCTGGGTAACCTAACGGTGCTAACAAAGGGTCACTTGGGGGAGTGGTAAGTATCCAGCCTTCCTGGGGTAACACCTGGGCGGGTGGCCTGGGGCGATGGGCCTTAATTGGAGCCAAATTTTCTACGGTGACTAGCGCCACTCAGACAACGGCACATTGCGCACCAACACCCCACACACTGACAGTTTTCTTCCCAGCTGCTTTTTACTTGTCTTCATTGCTGGATTTCGAGTTATCCCACTCGAACAAATCTTTCCACTTGACTCTTTGAGTCCACTTCCCTGTACGAATAGATTTCCCCGGACCTAAACGCCAACCAGCCTATCACTCCCGACCACATCCTAAAAACCACCGGTATCCACCACATCCCCTTAAAAAAACAGGAGAATTAGCATACCACACACCAGAACCCAAAAAACACACTATTGTGGTTCTTTTTAGAAACTTTAGCACTTGGTCTCGAGACACACGTCTGGGACTGATCCCCCAGACGGGCCGCCTCAGAGGAGGGTGTCTAGTGTTTAAAGAGCTGAAACACCCGTTGATACTGAGGTACGCTACTGAAGATGTGTCTCACAAATTTCCCTCACACACAACACTTGAGGGAGTAGGAATTTCCATGGACAAAAATACTTTAACGTGATCCCTACTCCTACACTAACCGTCACAGACCCACTGGCTGTAAACCCACCTACATCAACCCTATTGATTATAACCCTAAGTCAAATTTCATAGGACAAAAAATACTTTAACGTGACCCCTACTCCTACACTAACCCTAACCGTCACAGACCCACTGGCTGGAAACCCACCCACGTCAACCCTAATGATTATAACCCTAAGTCAAATTTCATAGGACAAAAAATACTTTAACGTGACCCCTACTCCTACACTAACCCTAACCGTCACAGACCCACTGGCTGTAAACCCACCTGCATCAACCCTATTGATTATAACCCTAAGTCAAATTTCATAGGACAAAAAATACTTTAACGTGACCCCTACTCCTACACTAACCCTAACCGTCACAGACCCACTGGCTGTAAACCCACCTGCAACAACCCTATTGATTATAACCCTAAGTCGAGTTTCATAGGACAAAAAATACTTTAACGTGACCCTTACTCCTACACTAACCCTAACCGTCACAGACCCACTGGCTGGAAACCCACCCACGTCAACCCTACTGATTATAACCCTAAGTCAAATTTCATAGGACAAAAAAATACTTTAACGTGACCCCTACTCCTACACTAACCCTAACCGTCACAGACCCACTGGCTGGAAACCCACCCACGTCAACCCTACTGATTATAACCCTAAGTCAAATTTCATAGGACAAAAAATACTTTAACGTGACCCCTACTCCTACACTAACCCTAACCGTCACAGACCGACTGGCTCTAAACCCACCTGCAACAACCCTATTGATTATAACCCTAAGTCGAGTTTCATAGGACAAAAAATACTTTAACGTGACCCTTACTCCTACACTAACCCTAACCGTCACAGACCCACTGACTGGAAACCCACCCACATCAACCCTACTGATTATAACCCTAAGTCAAATTTCATAGGACAAAAATTACTTTAACGTGACCCCTACTCCTACACTAACCCTACCCGTCACAGACCCACTGGCTGGAAACCCACCCACGTCAACCCTACTGATTATAACCCTAAGTCAAATTTCACAGGACAAAAAATAATTTAACGTGACCCCTACTCCTACACTAACCCTAACCGTCACAGACCCACTGGCTGTAAACCCACCTGCATCAACCCTACGGACTAGAATCCCAACCCCCACGCTAACCCTACCCATTATAAAATCCAAAAATCAATGGAATTTACTCACAAACCCATTTCTGCACTAAATCTACCCACCAGTGCACCTGTCGACCAGAGAACCTTTCTCAAAACCTTAGAATAAAAATCCAAATTCACGTTCCGCACGTCTAAATTGAACTGTCTCAAACCATACGACTAATATGACCTTGACCTTTACCATATACCAAAATACTTCACCTCTGGGGGGGTTGCGATGCTGGATCAGGATTATCGGGCTTCGGCTTGGTTCGCTGGTCCAGAGCAAGTTCAGACCGAAAACTTCGCAATTCCTAAAAACCAGAAAAAGAAATAAGAACAATAGTTTTCAACAGTAAAGGTTAGCCACGACCTCAATACCACACTAGGACGTACCCGTCAGACTAACCCAACTGAATAAAACAGATTACAATAAAATAAGACCCACAAATCAGTTTGAGGATCCTCATCCCCTCCGGTCTCTCTCTTAACCCTCGGGTTTGGCAGAGAGACGGGATGGGGAGACGAATCGAACCCAGACAGGTTCGTTGGAGAGTGTGAGTCCCAGACAGGCCGCACATTTTCTGATTCGTCCTTTCAAAATAGGATTTCTCAGATTGATTTCTCTCACGAGTTGACCTTCACCATAGACCAAAATACTTCACCTCTGGGGGAGTTGCGATGCTGGATCAGGATTATCAGGCTTCGGCTCGGTTCGCTGGTCCAGAGCAAGTTCAGACCGGAAACTTCGCAATTCCTAAAAACCAAAAAAAAGAAATAAGAACAATAATTTTCACCAGTAAAGGTTAGCCACGACTCCACTACCACACTTAAACTTACCCATCAGAATAATCCAACCTGACATTATAATAAATAAAAGGCAAAACAACAGAAGTTTCATAAACTAACGAAAAAAATAACAAGCTACCCACCTGGCCCTTAAGCCAAAAAAGGCATTGCTCCTAGACGGGAGCCAATCACAGGCGACATAGTATAGTCTGACATGCGTCGGCCCGTGCCCCTCCTCATTCTCCCTACTACAAACCTTTCCAGACGAGTGCTGGCTTGGGGGGAGATGTTGTAATTTCCCCTAACCTAACCTAACCCTAACCTTAACCTAACCCTAAACCTAACCTTAACCTAACCACAACCCCACCTTCCCTAAACCTACCCGTCCCTAACCCTACCTAACACAACCCTACTGAATGTAAACCCGCCTTCAAATAACCCCCACCTTACACCTAAAACCGACCCGCTACAAACCCAGGAGCTACAACCTGGTTGATTTTAAAACAGCCCTCCCAGATCCAACACATCTCTTTTTACACCCCAAAAACACCCTAATATGCATGCATATATATGTATATATGTCAAATCAACCACTGGGTCCACGTGTGGTTCCCTCACCCCCTGTATTGTGCCGGGACTCAAATGGCACTCCATGCCAAACGGAACCAGATAGAGGCACGGGACCGCCACCACCGTGATCAGCGCCCCCCCCCTAGGCCACAAACGGGCCGACTTTCAGCTCTCTGGGACGGGTAGAAATGGAAGTGCAGTACCGTGACTCCACGCACGGTGGCGCTAGAGACTCGAAGACGCTACAGACGGATCGGGCGTCGCCCAATTAGTACATGTACCAAGTCCCAACCACCTAGCTCCAAATGGTGCAAAGATATAACAGAAATAAAACACCAGGGGGCTCATTTCTGGGGGCTCAGATTCGTATAAACCTCCTGTACCTAACCCTAACCCACACGCCCACCAACCCTACCCGTGACAGCCCTCCCAGATCCAACACATCTCTTTTTACACCCCAAAAACACCCTAATATGCATGCATATATGTATATATGTCAAATCAACCACTGGGTCCACGTGTGGTTCCCTCACCCCCTGTATTGTGCCGGGACTCAAATGGCACTCCATGCCAAACGGAACCAGATAGAGGCACGGGACCGCCACCACCGTGATCAGCGCCCCCTAGGCCACAAACGGGCCGACTTTCAGCTCTCTGGGACGGGTAGAAATGGAAGTGCAGTACCGTAACTCGACGCACGGTGGCGCTAGAGACTCGAAAACGCTACAGGCGGATCGGGCGTCGCCCAATTAGTACATGTACCGAGTCCCAACCACCTAGCACCAAATGGTGCAAAGATATGACAGAAATAAAACACCAGGGGGCTCATTTCTGGGGGCTCAGATTCGTATAAACCTCCTGTACATACGTGAGCCCTGCCTATAATGTAATATAATATAATACTGGCTGTTTCAAATGCTCATATCACGGCCAAAATTGACCCGATTTGCACGGGGTAAAGTGCTACGTTCATATCTCGAGCCGGGCTATCTGATACACCTCTCTGAAAACACCCTCATTTAAATACACGTTTCTTAAAGTGACACTAACTCCATTACACGCAAGAGACCACAGATGGATGCTCAACGACATGTATTGTGCCGAAACTCAACCGGCTCTCCATGCCAAACCGAACCAGATAGAGGCACGGGACCACCACCACCGTGATCAGCGCCCCCTACACGACAAACGGGCCGACTCTAAGCTCTCTGGGCCGGGGAGAACCGCAAGTGCAGTACCGTAACTCGACGCACGGTGGCGCTAGAGAGCCGAGACCGCCTCCGGCGGATCGGCCGTCGCACAATTAGTACATGTTCCCAGCCACCTAGCAACAAAGGGTGCAAAGATATAACAGAAACAAAACACCAGGGGGCTCAACTCGGGGGGGCTCGTTTTCGTACTAACCTGCTGTACCTAACCCTAACCCTAACCTAACCCTAACCTTAACCTTAACCTAACCCTAAACCTAACCTTAACCTAACCACAACCCCACCTTCCCTAAACCTACCCGTCCCTAACCCTACCTAACACAACCCTACTGAATGTAAACCCGCCTTCAAATAACCCCCACCTTACACCTAAAACCGACCCGCTACAAACCCAGGAGCTACAACCTGGTTGATTTTAAAACAGCCCTCCCAGATCCAACACATCTCTTTTTACACCCCAAAAACACCCTAATATGCATGCATATATATGTATATATGTCAAATCAACCACTGGGTCCACGTGTGGTTCCCTCACCCCCTGTATTGTGCCGGGACTCAAATGGCACTCCATGCCAAACGGAACCAGATAGAGGCACGGGACCGCCACCACCGTGATCAGCGCCCCCCCCCTAGGCCACAAACGGGCCGACTTTCAGCTCTCTGGGACGGGTAGAAATGGAAGTGCAGTACCGTGACTCCACGCACGGTGGCGCTAGAGACTCGAAGACGCTACAGACGGATCGGGCGTCGCCCAATTAGTACATGTACCAAGTCCCAACCACCTAGCTCCAAATGGTGCAAAGATATAACAGAAATAAAACACCAGGGGGCTCATTTCTGGGGGCTCAGATTCGTATAAACCTCCTGTACCTAACCCTAACCCACACGCCCACCAACCCTACCCGTGACAGCCCTCCCAGATCCAACACATCTCTTTTTACACCCCAAAAACACCCTAATATGCATGCATATATGTATATATGTCAAATCAACCACTGGGTCCACGTGTGGTTCCCTCACCCCCTGTATTGTGCCGGGACTCAAATGGCACTCCATGCCAAACGGAACCAGATAGAGGCACGGGACCGCCACCACCGTGATCAGCGCCCCCTAGGCCACAAACGGGCCGACTTTCAGCTCTCTGGGACGGGTAGAAATGGAAGTGCAGTACCGTAACTCGACGCACGGTGGCGCTAGAGACTCGAAAACGCTACAGGCGGATCGGGCGTCGCCCAATTAGTACATGTACCGAGTCCCAACCACCTAGCACCAAATGGTGCAAAGATATGACAGAAATAAAACACCAGGGGGCTCATTTCTGGGGGCTCAGATTCGTATAAACCTCCTGTACATACGTGAGCCCTGCCTATAATGTAATATAATATAATACTGGCTGTTTCAAATGCTCATATCACGGCCAAAATTGACCCGATTTGCACGGGGTAAAGTGCTACGTTCATATCTCGAGCCGGGCTATCTGATACACCTCTCTGAAAACACCCTCATTTAAATACACGTTTCTTAAAGTGACACTAACTCCATTACACGCAAGAGACCACAGATGGATGCTCAACGACATGTATTGTGCCGAAACTCAACCGGCTCTCCATGCCAAACCGAACCAGATAGAGGCACGGGACCACCACCACCGTGATCAGCGCCCCCTACACGACAAACGGGCCGACTCTAAGCTCTCTGGGCCGGGGAGAACCGCAAGTGCAGTACCGTAACTCGACGCACGGTGGCGCTAGAGAGCCGAGACCGCCTCCGGCGGATCGGCCGTCGCACAATTAGTACATGTTCCCAGCCACCTAGCAACAAAGGGTGCAAAGATATAACAGAAACAAAACACCAGGGGGCTCAACTCGGGGGGGCTCGTTTTCGTACTAACCTGCTGTACCTAACCCTAACCCTAACCTAACCCTAACCTTAACCTTAACCTAACCCTAAACCTAACCTTAACCTAACCACAACCCCACCTTCCCTAAACCTACCCGTCCCTAACCCTACCTAACACAACCCTACTGAATGTAAACCCGCCTTCAAATAACCCCCACCTTACACCTAAAACCGACCCGCTACAAACCCAGGAGCTACAACCTGGTTGATTTTAAAACAGCCCTCCCAGATCCAACACATCTCTTTTTACACCCCAAAAACACCCTAATATGCATGCATATATATGTATATATGTCAAATCAACCACTGGGTCCACGTGTGGTTCCCTCACCCCCTGTATTGTGCCGGGACTCAAATGGCACTCCATGCCAAACGGAACCAGATAGAGGCACGGGACCGCCACCACCGTGATCAGCGCCCCCCCCCTAGGCCACAAACGGGCCGACTTTCAGCTCTCTGGGACGGGTAGAAATGGAAGTGCAGTACCGTGACTCCACGCACGGTGGCGCTAGAGACTCGAAGACGCTACAGACGGATCGGGCGTCGCCCAATTAGTACATGTACCAAGTCCCAACCACCTAGCACCAAATGGTGCAAAGATATAACAGAAATAAAACACCAGGGGGCTCATTTCTGGGGGCTCAGATTCGTATAAACCTCCTGTACCTAACCCTAACCCACACGCCCACCAACCCTACCCGTGACAGCCCTCCCAGATCCAACACATCTCTTTTTACACCCCAAAAACACCCTAATATGCATGCATATATGTATATATGTCAAATCAACCACTGGGTCCACGTGTGGTTCCCTCACCCCCTGTATTGTGCCGGGACTCAAATGGCACTCCATGCCAAACGGAACCAGATAGAGGCACGGGACCGCCACCACCGTGATCAGCGCCCCCTAGGCCACAAACGGGCCGACTTTCAGCTCTCTGGGACGGGTAGAAATGGAAGTGCAGTACCGTAACTCGACGCACGGTGGCGCTAGAGACTCGAAAACGCTACAGGCGGATCGGGCGTCGCCCAATTAGTACATGTACCGAGTCCCAACCACCTAGCACCAAATGGTGCAAAGATATGACAGAAATAAAACACCAGGGGGCTCATTTCTGGGGGCTCAGATTCGTATAAACCTCCTGTACATACGTGAGCCCTGCCTATAATGTAATATAATATAATACTGGCTGTTTCAAATGCTCATATCACGGCCAAAATTGACCCGATTTGCACGGGGTAAAGTGCTACGTTCATATCTCGAGCCGGGCTATCTGATACACCTCTCTGAAAACACCCTCATTTAAATACACGTTTCTTAAAGTGACACTAACTCCATTACACGCAAGAGACCACAGATGGATGCTCAACGACATGTATTGTGCCGAAACTCAACCGGCTCTCCATGCCAAACCGAACCAGATAGAGGCACGGGACCACCACCACCGTGATCAGCGCCCCCTACACGACAAACGGGCCGACTCTAAGCTCTCTGGGCCGGGGAGAACCGCAAGTGCAGTACCGTAACTCGACGCACGGTGGCGCTAGAGAGCCGAGACCGCCTCCGGCGGATCGGCCGTCGCACAATTAGTACATGTTCCCAGCCACCTAGCAACAAAGGGTGCAAAGATATAACAGAAACAAAACACCAGGGGGCTCAACTCGGGGGGGCTCGTTTTCGTACTAACCTGCTGTACCTAACCCTAACCCTAACCCTAACCTAACCCTAACCTTAACCTAACCCTAAACCTAACCTTAACCTAACCACAACCCCACCTTCCCTAAACCTACCCGTCCCTAACCCTACCTAACACAACCCTACTGAATGTAAACCCGCCTTCAAATAACCCCCACCTTACACCTAAAACCGACCCGCTACAAACCCAGGAGCTACAACCTGGTTGATTTTAAAACAGCCCTCCCAGATCCAACACATCTCTTTTTACACCCCAAAAACACCCTAATATGCATGCATATATATGTATATATGTCAAATCAACCACTGGGTCCACGTGTGGTTCCCTCACCCCCTGTATTGTGCCGGGACTCAAATGGCACTCCATGCCAAACGGAACCAGATAGAGGCACGGGACCGCCACCACCGTGATCAGCGCCCCCCCCCTAGGCCACAAACGGGCCGACTTTCAGCTCTCTGGGACGGGTAGAAATGGAAGTGCAGTACCGTGACTCCACGCACGGTGGCGCTAGAGACTCGAAGACGCTACAGACGGATCGGGCGTCGCCCAATTAGTACATGTACCAAGTCCCAACCACCTAGCTCCAAATGGTGCAAAGATATAACAGAAATAAAACACCAGGGGGCTCATTTCTGGGGGCTCAGATTCGTATAAACCTCCTGTACCTAACCCTAACCCACACGCCCACCAACCCTACCCGTGACAGCCCTCCCAGATCCAACACATCTCTTTTTACACCCCAAAAACACCCTAATATGCATGCATATATGTATATATGTCAAATCAACCACTGGGTCCACGTGTGGTTCCCTCACCCCCTGTATTGTGCCGGGACTCAAATGGCACTCCATGCCAAACGGAACCAGATAGAGGCACGGGACCGCCACCACCGTGATCAGCGCCCCCTAGGCCACAAACGGGCCGACTTTCAGCTCTCTGGGACGGGTAGAAATGGAAGTGCAGTACCGTAACTCGACGCACGGTGGCGCTAGAGACTCGAAAACGCTACAGGCGGATCGGGCGTCGCCCAATTAGTACATGTACCGAGTCCCAACCACCTAGCACCAAATGGTGCAAAGATATGACAGAAATAAAACACCAGGGGGCTCATTTCTGGGGGCTCAGATTCGTATAAACCTCCTGTACATACGTGAGCCCTGCCTATAATGTAATATAATATAATACTGGCTGTTTCAAATGCTCATATCACGGCCAAAATTGACCCGATTTGCACGGGGTAAAGTGCTACGTTCATATCTCGAGCCGGGCTATCTGATACACCTCTCTGAAAACACCCTCATTTAAATACACGTTTCTTAAAGTGACACTAACTCCATTACACGCAAGAGACCACAGATGGATGCTCAACGACATGTATTGTGCCGAAACTCAACCGGCTCTCCATGCCAAACCGAACCAGATAGAGGCACGGGACCACCACCACCGTGATCAGCGCCCCCTACACGACAAACGGGCCGACTCTAAGCTCTCTGGGCCGGGGAGAACCGCAAGTGCAGTACCGTAACTCGACGCACGGTGGCGCTAGAGAGCCGAGACCGCCTCCGGCGGATCGGCCGTCGCACAATTAGTACATGTTCCCAGCCACCTAGCAACAAAGGGTGCAAAGATATAACAGAAACAAAACACCAGGGGGCTCAACTCGGGGGGGCTCGTTTTCGTACTAACCTGCTGTACCTAACCCTAACCCTAACCCTAACCTAACCCTAACCTTAACCTAACCCTAAACCTAACCTTAACCTAACCACAACCCCACCTTCCCTAAACCTACCCGTCCCTAACCCTACCTAACACAACCCTACTGAATGTAAACCCGCCTTCAAATAACCCCCACCTTACACCTAAAACCGACCCGCTACAAACCCAGGAGCTACAACCTGGTTGATTTTAAAACAGCCCTCCCAGATCCAACACATCTCTTTTTACACCCCAAAAACACCCTAATATGCATGCATATATATGTATATATGTCAAATCAACCACTGGGTCCACGTGTGGTTCCCTCACCCCCTGTATTGTGCCGGGACTCAAATGGCACTCCATGCCAAACGGAACCAGATAGAGGCACGGGACCGCCACCACCGTGATCAGCGCCCCCCCCCTAGGCCACAAACGGGCCGACTTTCAGCTCTCTGGGACGGGTAGAAATGGAAGTGCAGTACCGTGACTCCACGCACGGTGGCGCTAGAGACTCGAAGACGCTACAGACGGATCGGGCGTCGCCCAATTAGTACATGTACCAAGTCCCAACCACCTAGCACCAAATGGTGCAAAGATATAACAGAAATAAAACACCAGGGGGCTCATTTCTGGGGGCTCAGATTCGTATAAACCTCCTGTACCTAACCCTAACCCACACGCCCACCAACCCTACCCGTGACAGCCCTCCCAGATCCAACACATCTCTTTTTACACCCCAAAAACACCCTAATATGCATGCATATATGTATATATGTCAAATCAACCACTGGGTCCACGTGTGGTTCCCTCACCCCCTGTATTGTGCCGGGACTCAAATGGCACTCCATGCCAAACGGAACCAGATAGAGGCACGGGACCGCCACCACCGTGATCAGCGCCCCCTAGGCCACAAACGGGCCGACTTTCAGCTCTCTGGGACGGGTAGAAATGGAAGTGCAGTACCGTAACTCGACGCACGGTGGCGCTAGAGACTCGAAAACGCTACAGGCGGATCGGGCGTCGCCCAATTAGTACATGTACCGAGTCCCAACCACCTAGCACCAAATGGTGCAAAGATATGACAGAAATAAAACACCAGGGGGCTCATTTCTGGGGGCTCAGATTCGTATAAACCTCCTGTACATACGTGAGCCCTGCCTATAATGTAATATAATATAATACTGGCTGTTTCAAATGCTCATATCACGGCCAAAATTGACCCGATTTGCACGGGGTAAAGTGCTACGTTCATATCTCGAGCCGGGCTATCTGATACACCTCTCTGAAAACACCCTCATTTAAATACACGTTTCTTAAAGTGACACTAACTCCATTACACGCAAGAGACCACAGATGGATGCTCAACGACATGTATTGTGCCGAAACTCAACCGGCTCTCCATGCCAAACCGAACCAGATAGAGGCACGGGACCACCACCACCGTGATCAGCGCCCCCTACACGACAAACGGGCCGACTCTAAGCTCTCTGGGCCGGGGAGAACCGCAAGTGCAGTACCGTAACTCGACGCACGGTGGCGCTAGAGAGCCGAGACCGCCTCCGGCGGATCGGCCGTCGCACAATTAGTACATGTTCCCAGCCACCTAGCAACAAAGGGTGCAAAGATATAACAGAAACAAAACACCAGGGGGCTCAACTCGGGGGGGCTCGTTTTCGTACTAACCTGCTGTACCTAACCCTAACCCTAACCCTAACCTAACCCTAACCTTAACCTAACCCTAAACCTAACCTTAACCTAACCACAACCCCACCTTCCCTAAACCTACCCGTCCCTAACCCTACCTAACACAACCCTACTGAATGTAAACCCGCCTTCAAATAACCCCCACCTTACACCTAAAACCGACCCGCTACAAACCCAGGAGCTACAACCTGGTTGATTTTAAAACAGCCCTCCCAGATCCAACACATCTCTTTTTACACCCCAAAAACACCCTAATATGCATGCATATATATGTATATATGTCAAATCAACCACTGGGTCCACGTGTGGTTCCCTCACCCCCTGTATTGTGCCGGGACTCAAATGGCACTCCATGCCAAACGGAACCAGATAGAGGCACGGGACCGCCACCACCGTGATCAGCGCCCCCCCCCTAGGCCACAAACGGGCCGACTTTCAGCTCTCTGGGACGGGTAGAAATGGAAGTGCAGTACCGTGACTCCACGCACGGTGGCGCTAGAGACTCGAAGACGCTACAGACGGATCGGGCGTCGCCCAATTAGTACATGTACCAAGTCCCAACCACCTAGCTCCAAATGGTGCAAAGATATAACAGAAATAAAACACCAGGGGGCTCATTTCTGGGGGCTCAGATTCGTATAAACCTCCTGTACCTAACCCTAACCCACACGCCCACCAACCCTACCCGTGACAGCCCTCCCAGATCCAACACATCTCTTTTTACACCCCAAAAACACCCTAATATGCATGCATATATGTATATATGTCAAATCAACCACTGGGTCCACGTGTGGTTCCCTCACCCCCTGTATTGTGCCGGGACTCAAATGGCACTCCATGCCAAACGGAACCAGATAGAGGCACGGGACCGCCACCACCGTGATCAGCGCCCCCTAGGCCACAAACGGGCCGACTTTCAGCTCTCTGGGACGGGTAGAAATGGAAGTGCAGTACCGTAACTCGACGCACGGTGGCGCTAGAGACTCGAAAACGCTACAGGCGGATCGGGCGTCGCCCAATTAGTACATGTACCGAGTCCCAACCACCTAGCACCAAATGGTGCAAAGATATGACAGAAATAAAACACCAGGGGGCTCATTTCTGGGGGCTCAGATTCGTATAAACCTCCTGTACATACGTGAGCCCTGCCTATAATGTAATATAATATAATACTGGCTGTTTCAAATGCTCATATCACGGCCAAAATTGACCCGATTTGCACGGGGTAAAGTGCTACGTTCATATCTCGAGCCGGGCTATCTGATACACCTCTCTGAAAACACCCTCATTTAAATACACGTTTCTTAAAGTGACACTAACTCCATTACACGCAAGAGACCACAGATGGATGCTCAACGACATGTATTGTGCCGAAACTCAACCGGCTCTCCATGCCAAACCGAACCAGATAGAGGCACGGGACCACCACCACCGTGATCAGCGCCCCCTACACGACAAACGGGCCGACTCTAAGCTCTCTGGGCCGGGGAGAACCGCAAGTGCAGTACCGTAACTCGACGCACGGTGGCGCTAGAGAGCCGAGACCGCCTCCGGCGGATCGGCCGTCGCACAATTAGTACATGTTCCCAGCCACCTAGCAACAAAGGGTGCAAAGATATAACAGAAACAAAACACCAGGGGGCTCAACTCGGGGGGGCTCGTTTTCGTACTAACCTGCTGTACCTAACCCTAACCCTAACCTAACCCTAACCTTAACCTTAACCTAACCCTAAACCTAACCTTAACCTAACCACAACCCCACCTTCCCTAAACCTACCCGTCCCTAACCCTACCTAACACAACCCTACTGAATGTAAACCCGCCTTCAAATAACCCCCACCTTACACCTAAAACCGACCCGCTACAAACCCAGGAGCTACAACCTGGTTGATTTTAAAACAGCCCTCCCAGATCCAACACATCTCTTTTTACACCCCAAAAACACCCTAATATGCATGCATATATATGTATATATGTCAAATCAACCACTGGGTCCACGTGTGGTTCCCTCACCCCCTGTATTGTGCCGGGACTCAAATGGCACTCCATGCCAAACGGAACCAGATAGAGGCACGGGACCGCCACCACCGTGATCAGCGCCCCCCCCCTAGGCCACAAACGGGCCGACTTTCAGCTCTCTGGGACGGGTAGAAATGGAAGTGCAGTACCGTGACTCCAGGCACGGTGGCGCTAGAGACTCGAAGACGCTACAGACGGATCGGGCGTCGCCCAATTAGTACATGTACCAAGTCCCAACCACCTAGCTCCAAATGGTGCAAAGATATAACAGAAATAAAACACCAGGGGGCTCATTTCTGGGGGCTCAGATTCGTATAAACCTCCTGTACCTAACCCTAACCCACACGCCCACCAACCCTACCCGTGACAGCCCTCCCAGATCCAACACATCTCTTTTTACACCCCAAAAACACCCTAATATGCATGCATATATGTATATATGTCAAATCAACCACTGGGTCCACGTGTGGTTCCCTCACCCCCTGTATTGTGCCGGGACTCAAATGGCACTCCATGCCAAACGGAACCAGATAGAGGCACGGGACCGCCACCACCGTGATCAGCGCCCCCTAGGCCACAAACGGGCCGACTTTCAGCTCTCTGGGACGGGTAGAAATGGAAGTGCAGTACCGTAACTCGACGCACGGTGGCGCTAGAGACTCGAAAACGCTACAGGCGGATCGGGCGTCGCCCAATTAGTACATGTACCGAGTCCCAACCACCTAGCACCAAATGGTGCAAAGATATGACAGAAATAAAACACCAGGGGGCTCATTTCTGGGGGCTCAGATTCGTATAAACCTCCTGTACATACGTGAGCCCTGCCTATAATGTAATATAATATAATACTGGCTGTTTCAAATGCTCATATCACGGCCAAAATTGACCCGATTTGCACGGGGTAAAGTGCTACGTTCATATCTCGAGCCGGGCTATCTGATACACCTCTCTGAAAACACCCTCATTTAAATACACGTTTCTTAAAGTGACACTAACTCCATTACACGCAAGAGACCACAGATGGATGCTCAACGACATGTATTGTGCCGAAACTCAACCGGCTCTCCATGCCAAACCGAACCAGATAGAGGCACGGGACCACCACCACCGTGATCAGCGCCCCCTACACGACAAACGGGCCGACTCTAAGCTCTCTGGGCCGGGGAGAACCGCAAGTGCAGTACCGTAACTCGACGCACGGTGGCGCTAGAGAGCCGAGACCGCCTCCGGCGGATCGGCCGTCGCACAATTAGTACATGTTCCCAGCCACCTAGCAACAAAGGGTGCAAAGATATAACAGAAACAAAACACCAGGGGGCTCAACTCGGGGGGGCTCGTTTTCGTACTAACCTGCTGTACCTAACCCTAACCCTAACCTAACCCTAACCTTAACCTTAACCTAACCCTAAACCTAACCTTAACCTAACCACAACCCCACCTTCCCTAAACCTACCCGTCCCTAACCCTACCTAACACAACCCTACTGAATGTAAACCCGCCTTCAAATAACCCCCACCTTACACCTAAAACCGACCCGCTACAAACCCAGGAGCTACAACCTGGTTGATTTTAAAACAGCCCTCCCAGATCCAACACATCTCTTTTTACACCCCAAAAACACCCTAATATGCATGCATATATATGTATATATGTCAAATCAACCACTGGGTCCACGTGTGGTTCCCTCACCCCCTGTATTGTGCCGGGACTCAAATGGCACTCCATGCCAAACGGAACCAGATAGAGGCACGGGACCGCCACCACCGTGATCAGCGCCCCCCCCCTAGGCCACAAACGGGCCGACTTTCAGCTCTCTGGGACGGGTAGAAATGGAAGTGCAGTACCGTGACTCCACGCACGGTGGCGCTAGAGACTCGAAGACGCTACAGACGGATCGGGCGTCGCCCAATTAGTACATGTACCAAGTCCCAACCACCTAGCACCAAATGGTGCAAAGATATAACAGAAATAAAACACCAGGGGGCTCATTTCTGGGGGCTCAGATTCGTATAAACCTCCTGTACCTAACCCTAACCCACACGCCCACCAACCCTACCCGTGACAGCCCTCCCAGATCCAACACATCTCTTTTTACACCCCAAAAACACCCTAATATGCATGCATATATGTATATATGTCAAATCAACCACTGGGTCCACGTGTGGTTCCCTCACCCCCTGTATTGTGCCGGGACTCAAATGGCACTCCATGCCAAACGGAACCAGATAGAGGCACGGGACCGCCACCACCGTGATCAGCGCCCCCTAGGCCACAAACGGGCCGACTTTCAGCTCTCTGGGACGGGTAGAAATGGAAGTGCAGTACCGTAACTCGACGCACGGTGGCGCTAGAGACTCGAAAACGCTACAGGCGGATCGGGCGTCGCCCAATTAGTACATGTACCGAGTCCCAACCACCTAGCACCAAATGGTGCAAAGATATGACAGAAATAAAACACCAGGGGGCTCATTTCTGGGGGCTCAGATTCGTATAAACCTCCTGTACATACGTGAGCCCTGCCTATAATGTAATATAATATAATACTGGCTGTTTCAAATGCTCATATCACGGCCAAAATTGACCCGATTTGCACGGGGTAAAGTGCTACGTTCATATCTCGAGCCGGGCTATCTGATACACCTCTCTGAAAACACCCTCATTTAAATACACGTTTCTTAAAGTGACACTAACTCCATTACACGCAAGAGACCACAGATGGATGCTCAACGACATGTATTGTGCCGAAACTCAACCGGCTCTCCATGCCAAACCGAACCAGATAGAGGCACGGGACCACCACCACCGTGATCAGCGCCCCCTACACGACAAACGGGCCGACTCTAAGCTCTCTGGGCCGGGGAGAACCGCAAGTGCAGTACCGTAACTCGACGCACGGTGGCGCTAGAGAGCCGAGACCGCCTCCGGCGGATCGGCCGTCGCACAATTAGTACATGTTCCCAGCCACCTAGCAACAAAGGGTGCAAAGATATAACAGAAACAAAACACCAGGGGGCTCAACTCGGGGGGGCTCGTTTTCGTACTAACCTGCTGTACCTAACCCTAACCCTAACCCTAACCTAACCCTAACCTTAACCTAACCCTAAACCTAACCTTAACCTAACCACAACCCCACCTTCCCTAAACCTACCCGTCCCTAACCCTACCTAACACAACCCTACTGAATGTAAACCCGCCTTCAAATAACCCCCACCTTACACCTAAAACCGACCCGCTACAAACCCAGGAGCTACAACCTGGTTGATTTTAAAACAGCCCTCCCAGATCCAACACATCTCTTTTTACACCCCAAAAACACCCTAATATGCATGCATATATATGTATATATGTCAAATCAACCACTGGGTCCACGTGTGGTTCCCTCACCCCCTGTATTGTGCCGGGACTCAAATGGCACTCCATGCCAAACGGAACCAGATAGAGGCACGGGACCGCCACCACCGTGATCAGCGCCCCCCCCCTAGGCCACAAACGGGCCGACTTTCAGCTCTCTGGGACGGGTAGAAATGGAAGTGCAGTACCGTGACTCCACGCACGGTGGCGCTAGAGACTCGAAGACGCTACAGACGGATCGGGCGTCGCCCAATTAGTACATGTACCAAGTCCCAACCACCTAGCTCCAAATGGTGCAAAGATATAACAGAAATAAAACACCAGGGGGCTCATTTCTGGGGGCTCAGATTCGTATAAACCTCCTGTACCTAACCCTAACCCACACGCCCACCAACCCTACCCGTGACAGCCCTCCCAGATCCAACACATCTCTTTTTACACCCCAAAAACACCCTAATATGCATGCATATATGTATATATGTCAAATCAACCACTGGGTCCACGTGTGGTTCCCTCACCCCCTGTATTGTGCCGGGACTCAAATGGCACTCCATGCCAAACGGAACCAGATAGAGGCACGGGACCGCCACCACCGTGATCAGCGCCCCCTAGGCCACAAACGGGCCGACTTTCAGCTCTCTGGGACGGGTAGAAATGGAAGTGCAGTACCGTAACTCGACGCACGGTGGCGCTAGAGACTCGAAAACGCTACAGGCGGATCGGGCGTCGCCCAATTAGTACATGTACCGAGTCCCAACCACCTAGCACCAAATGGTGCAAAGATATGACAGAAATAAAACACCAGGGGGCTCATTTCTGGGGGCTCAGATTCGTATAAACCTCCTGTACATACGTGAGCCCTGCCTATAATGTAATATAATATAATACTGGCTGTTTCAAATGCTCATATCACGGCCAAAATTGACCCGATTTGCACGGGGTAAAGTGCTACGTTCATATCTCGAGCCGGGCTATCTGATACACCTCTCTGAAAACACCCTCATTTAAATACACGTTTCTTAAAGTGACACTAACTCCATTACACGCAAGAGACCACAGATGGATGCTCAACGACATGTATTGTGCCGAAACTCAACCGGCTCTCCATGCCAAACCGAACCAGATAGAGGCACGGGACCACCACCACCGTGATCAGCGCCCCCTACACGACAAACGGGCCGACTCTAAGCTCTCTGGGCCGGGGAGAACCGCAAGTGCAGTACCGTAACTCGACGCACGGTGGCGCTAGAGAGCCGAGACCGCCTCCGGCGGATCGGCCGTCGCACAATTAGTACATGTTCCCAGCCACCTAGCAACAAAGGGTGCAAAGATATAACAGAAACAAAACACCAGGGGGCTCAACTCGGGGGGGCTCGTTTTCGTACTAACCTGCTGTACCTAACCCTAACCCTAACCCTAACCTAACCCTAACCTTAACCTAACCCTAAACCTAACCTTAACCTAACCACAACCCCACCTTCCCTAAACCTACCCGTCCCTAACCCTACCTAACACAACCCTACTGAATGTAAACCCGCCTTCAAATAACCCCCACCTTACACCTAAAACCGACCCGCTACAAACCCAGGAGCTACAACCTGGTTGATTTTAAAACAGCCCTCCCAGATCCAACACATCTCTTTTTACACCCCAAAAACACCCTAATATGCATGCATATATATGTATATATGTCAAATCAACCACTGGGTCCACGTGTGGTTCCCTCACCCCCTGTATTGTGCCGGGACTCAAATGGCACTCCATGCCAAACGGAACCAGATAGAGGCACGGGACCGCCACCACCGTGATCAGCGCCCCCCCCCTAGGCCACAAACGGGCCGACTTTCAGCTCTCTGGGACGGGTAGAAATGGAAGTGCAGTACCGTGACTCCACGCACGGTGGCGCTAGAGACTCGAAGACGCTACAGACGGATCGGGCGTCGCCCAATTAGTACATGTACCAAGTCCCAACCACCTAGCTCCAAATGGTGCAAAGATATAACAGAAATAAAACACCAGGGGGCTCATTTCTGGGGGCTCAGATTCGTATAAACCTCCTGTACCTAACCCTAACCCACACGCCCACCAACCCTACCCGTGACAGCCCTCCCAGATCCAACACATCTCTTTTTACACCCCAAAAACACCCTAATATGCATGCATATATGTATATATGTCAAATCAACCACTGGGTCCACGTGTGGTTCCCTCACCCCCTGTATTGTGCCGGGACTCAAATGGCACTCCATGCCAAACGGAACCAGATAGAGGCACGGGACCGCCACCACCGTGATCAGCGCCCCCTAGGCCACAAACGGGCCGACTTTCAGCTCTCTGGGACGGGTAGAAATGGAAGTGCAGTACCGTAACTCGACGCACGGTGGCGCTAGAGACTCGAAAACGCTACAGGCGGATCGGGCGTCGCCCAATTAGTACATGTACCGAGTCCCAACCACCTAGCACCAAATGGTGCAAAGATATGACAGAAATAAAACACCAGGGGGCTCATTTCTGGGGGCTCAGATTCGTATAAACCTCCTGTACATACGTGAGCCCTGCCTATAATGTAATATAATATAATACTGGCTGTTTCAAATGCTCATATCACGGCCAAAATTGACCCGATTTGCACGGGGTAAAGTGCTACGTTCATATCTCGAGCCGGGCTATCTGATACACCTCTCTGAAAACACCCTCATTTAAATACACGTTTCTTAAAGTGACACTAACTCCATTACACGCAAGAGACCACAGATGGATGCTCAACGACATGTATTGTGCCGAAACTCAACCGGCTCTCCATGCCAAACCGAACCAGATAGAGGCACGGGACCACCACCACCGTGATCAGCGCCCCCTACACGACAAACGGGCCGACTCTAAGCTCTCTGGGCCGGGGAGAACCGCAAGTGCAGTACCGTAACTCGACGCACGGTGGCGCTAGAGAGCCGAGACCGCCTCCGGCGGATCGGCCGTCGCACAATTAGTACATGTTCCCAGCCACCTAGCAACAAAGGGTGCAAAGATATAACAGAAACAAAACACCAGGGGGCTCAACTCGGGGGGGCTCGTTTTCGTACTAACCTGCTGTACCTAACCCTAACCCTAACCTAACCCTAACCTTAACCTTAACCTAACCCTAAACCTAACCTTAACCTAACCACAACCCCACCTTCCCTAAACCTACCCGTCCCTAACCCTACCTAACACAACCCTACTGAATGTAAACCCGCCTTCAAATAACCCCCACCTTACACCTAAAACCGACCCGCTACAAACCCAGGAGCTACAACCTGGTTGATTTTAAAACAGCCCTCCCAGATCCAACACATCTCTTTTTACACCCCAAAAACACCCTAATATGCATGCATATATATGTATATATGTCAAATCAACCACTGGGTCCACGTGTGGTTCCCTCACCCCCTGTATTGTGCCGGGACTCAAATGGCACTCCATGCCAAACGGAACCAGATAGAGGCACGGGACCGCCACCACCGTGATCAGCGCCCCCCCCCTAGGCCACAAACGGGCCGACTTTCAGCTCTCTGGGACGGGTAGAAATGGAAGTGCAGTACCGTGACTCCACGCACGGTGGCGCTAGAGACTCGAAGACGCTACAGACGGATCGGGCGTCGCCCAATTAGTACATGTACCAAGTCCCAACCACCTAGCTCCAAATGGTGCAAAGATATAACAGAAATAAAACACCAGGGGGCTCATTTCTGGGGGCTCAGATTCGTATAAACCTCCTGTACCTAACCCTAACCCACACGCCCACCAACCCTACCCGTGACAGCCCTCCCAGATCCAACACATCTCTTTTTACACCCCAAAAACACCCTAATATGCATGCATATATGTATATATGTCAAATCAACCACTGGGTCCACGTGTGGTTCCCTCACCCCCTGTATTGTGCCGGGACTCAAATGGCACTCCATGCCAAACGGAACCAGATAGAGGCACGGGACCGCCACCACCGTGATCAGCGCCCCCTAGGCCACAAACGGGCCGACTTTCAGCTCTCTGGGACGGGTAGAAATGGAAGTGCAGTACCGTAACTCGACGCACGGTGGCGCTAGAGACTCGAAAACGCTACAGGCGGATCGGGCGTCGCCCAATTAGTACATGTACCGAGTCCCAACCACCTAGCACCAAATGGTGCAAAGATATGACAGAAATAAAACACCAGGGGGCTCATTTCTGGGGGCTCAGATTCGTATAAACCTCCTGTACATACGTGAGCCCTGCCTATAATGTAATATAATATAATACTGGCTGTTTCAAATGCTCATATCACGGCCAAAATTGACCCGATTTGCACGGGGTAAAGTGCTACGTTCATATCTCGAGCCGGGCTATCTGATACACCTCTCTGAAAACACCCTCATTTAAATACACGTTTCTTAAAGTGACACTAACTCCATTACACGCAAGAGACCACAGATGGATGGCTCAACGACATGTATTGTGCCGAAACTCAACCGGCTCTCCATGCCAAACCGAACCAGATAGAGGCACGGGACCACCACCACCGTGATCAGCGCCCCCTACACGACAAACGGGCCGACTCTAAGCTCTCTGGGCCGGGGAGAACCGCAAGTGCAGTACCGTAACTCGACGCACGGTGGCGCTAGAGAGCCGAGACCGCCTCCGGCGGATCGGCCGTCGCACAATTAGTACATGTTCCCAGCCACCTAGCAACAAAGGGTGCAAAGATATAACAGAAACAAAACACCAGGGGGCTCAACTCGGGGGGGCTCGTTTTCGTACTAACCTGCTGTACCTAACCCTAACCCTAACCTAACCTAACCTTAACCTTAACCTAACCCTAAACCTAACCTTAACCTAACCACAACCCCACCTTCCCTAAACCTACCCGTCCCTAACCCTACCTAACACAACCCTACTGAATGTAAACCCGCCTTCAAATAACCCCCACCTTACACCTAAAACCGACCCGCTACAAACCCAGGAGCTACAACCTGGTTGATTTTAAAACAGCCCTCCCAGATCCAACACATCTCTTTTTACACCCCAAAAACACCCTAATATGCATGCATATATATGTATATATGTCAAATCAACCACTGGGTCCACGTGTGGTTCCCTCACCCCCTGTATTGTGCCGGGACTCAAATGGCACTCCATGCCAAACGGAACCAGATAGAGGCACGGGACCGCCACCACCGTGATCAGCGCCCCCCCCCTAGGCCACAAACGGGCCGACTTTCAGCTCTCTGGGACGGGTAGAAATGGAAGTGCAGTACCGTGACTCCACGCACGGTGGCGCTAGAGACTCGAAGACGCTACAGACGGATCGGGCGTCGCCCAATTAGTACATGTACCAAGTCCCAACCACCTAGCTCCAAATGGTGCAAAGATATAACAGAAATAAAACACCAGGGGGCTCATTTCTGGGGGCTCAGATTCGTATAAACCTCCTGTACCTAACCCTAACCCACACGCCCACCAACCCTACCCGTGACAGCCCTCCCAGATCCAACACATCTCTTTTTACACCCCAAAAACACCCTAATATGCATGCATATATGTATATATGTCAAATCAACCACTGGGTCCACGTGTGGTTCCCTCACCCCCTGTATTGTGCCGGGACTCAAATGGCACTCCATGCCAAACGGAACCAGATAGAGGCACGGGACCGCCACCACCGTGATCAGCGCCCCCTAGGCCACAAACGGGCCGACTTTCAGCTCTCTGGGACGGGTAGAAATGGAAGTGCAGTACCGTAACTCGACGCACGGTGGCGCTAGAGACTCGAAAACGCTACAGGCGGATCGGGCGTCGCCCAATTAGTACATGTACCGAGTCCCAACCACCTAGCACCAAATGGTGCAAAGATATGACAGAAATAAAACACCAGGGGGCTCATTTCTGGGGGCTCAGATTCGTATAAACCTCCTGTACATACGTGAGCCCTGCCTATAATGTAATATAATATAATACTGGCTGTTTCAAATGCTCATATCACGGCCAAAATTGACCCGATTTGCACGGGGTAAAGTGCTACGTTCATATCTCGAGCCGGGCTATCTGATACACCTCTCTGAAAACACCCTCATTTAAATACACGTTTCTTAAAGTGACACTAACTCCATTACACGCAAGAGACCACAGATGGATGCTCAACGACATGTATTGTGCCGAAACTCAACCGGCTCTCCATGCCAAACCGAACCAGATAGAGGCACGGGACCACCACCACCG